>NC_089752.1:108151852-108204352 GCF_040412425.1 Macrobrachium rosenbergii
ACCGATGATTTTAATTAGATTTACTCTACTTATTTTGAAAGTTATAAATGTGAGGTTTTTGCACCATATCCACTTCCTTCATGCACAGTAAAATAAAATGAGGAATTGGAGACTTTTAAAATATAGTGAGTACATATATATATATTTATATATATATATACACAATATATATATATATATATATATATATATATATATATATATATATATATATATATATATATATATATATATATATATATATATATATATATATATATATATATATATACACAATATATATATATATATATATATATATATATATATATATATATATATATATATACTGTATATATATAAATTGAAAAAAGAAAATTGGAAATGGTCTTAATTAGTTAAGGGAGGAGGGAAGCTAAAATATGGTGTGTGTGTGAATATATATATATATATATATATATATATATATATATATATATATATATATATATATATATATATAATCACCAATTCACTATATGAATTTCTTAGATTTTCTTCCTAAAACGTCCGGTCCGCCGAACCGAGTAAATATTAATTGATGTTTTGTGATAACCTGCAAATAATAATAATAATAATAATAATAATAATAATAATAATAATAATAATAATAATAATAATAATAATAATAATAGTATTATTCGAGTGTCCCTTTGATGTAATAATAATAATAATAATAATAATAATAATAATAATAATAATAATAATAATAATAATAATAATAATAATGGAGTCTCCCTTTTAAGTAAACTGTCCAATAACTACAATGTGATGTAGACCCAACTTTATGAAATGAAATTTTTCCGCTAGCGATTATTATTGCAATCTAATTTAGCAATGAGCAAAACTGCCTACGTAATTTCTTTATAGAAAATGGAAATCTTCGCTAAACAGCGAAAAAAAAACTCTTGTACTTATTTTAAACGAATTCAGGCTTAAGAAAATAGGCACTGGTGTAGCCGTACAGTTATCTATGAAACAAACCTACTATTGAAAGGAAAGCAAGTGCAAAGCCAGAGAACGCTCACATTAGCGCTAACTCCGCTGAAAAGTAGCGGTAGGGAAAAGGAGCCGATATGTGATTGTAATAGCCACAATGCCCTCTTAACTTTCGGAATTCTTCGCGCTTTTTTGGATACGCTTGTCACTACAAAGCCTTAAGATCCAAGCGCAAGAAAAATGAAGAAGTTACGATATCCCGCAGCGGGAAACGAACACGGGTTCCATAATCACAACGGTGTCACGATGTTTGTAGTGCAACTAGAATTTCCAGTTCAAACGAGGTCGTAGAAAATATGTGTATAAAAAAGCCAGCTGCAACTAAAACCTGACCATAATTCGAACACTTTCATATGGTTTAAATGACAAAAAACAGGAAATATATCAATTGATGTAAATTTACAATATTTATTTTTTTTTATTCGAGAGCATATTAAATAAAGGACTCAATCAGAATATGAGCAAATATTGCAAAATTTATCATAATTATTCTGTGCCATAATGCTGGAACATATTCTAATAAAAAAATAAATTTAATGAAAGAAAAGAATTGTCTGGTCGTGTTTAACTTTATCGTTTGAGGAGCAAAAGTCAAAATAGTATTTTGTGTTGTAAATTGAATTCGATTGCAAGCAAATAATAATAATAATAATAATAATAATAATAATAATAATAATAATAATAATAATAATAATAATAATAATAATAATAGATAAATAAATAAATAAATACAAATTGTCCAGATTAGAAACTCTTTCATCCAGCCTACTGTTAGCTTAAAAATTTTGAAATTAGAAAGACAAAATATTGACGACTTTTTGGCAAAATTATGGTACCAGACTCAACAGAATCTATGAGAAAGAACTGCAAAACCGGATCTTGATGTAAAAATGTACTTGTAAGCTGTTCTGATTATTGCGTCAATAAATCCTCGTTTTATTTTGATACTGACATTGACGGAGAAAGGGAATCTTTCCTGGATAGTTAGATTAAAAAGTTAAGTATACCTTAGTTTAACCAGACCACTGAGCTGATTAACAGCTCTCCTAGGGCTGGCCCGAAGGATTAGATTTATTTTACGTGGCTAAGAATCAATTGTTTACCTAGCAACGGGACCTACAGCTTATTGTGGAATCCGAACCACATTATACCGAGAAATGAATTTCTATCACCAGAAATAAATTCCTCTAATTCTTCACTGGCCGGTTGGAGAATCGAACGCGGGGTCAGCAGAGTGCTAGCTGAGAACGGTACCCACCCGTCCAATGAAGAACAGAGATAGTTAGATAGTGACCCCCAGCAAAGTTTGGGGGTCGTTATCTAGGACTAATATTTCTTGGGGTTCATTATCTTTATGATATTTACAGTCTTTTGTTTATGTTTTCACGTCCACCCCCAACGGGGTTGTACTAAAGGGTGGAGGACACACACGGGGTTAAAACCCTTGGGGGTTACTGTCTAAGAAAGATCCGGGGAGAGGTTTTGGGAAAATGAAAATTGTAGGACTCCCAAAGAAGATTCTCAATAATAAAATATCTCTGACGAATGGAAAGGTTAATACGGCAAGAGAAAAAATAACCAGCTTCCACCTTTTCTTCAGAAAGGCTTCAAAGACATCAGTGATGTAAAATGTGAAAAGAAAGATCGTTTCCACTTATCTGTAGAGCAATAATCGGTTCAGACTCTTCAAGAGTTGCACCGTGGCCACCTTAGTGTAAGATCAGACCCTCAAATTGGTAGTGGTGTAGCGCACACCTCATGAAATTAAAAGTAACTTTTCCTTTTAAATTGAAATCTCCTAACAAAGATGCTGCAACTGCAAGGTTTTCCTCCTGTTACACCTTTCAAACCTTTTACTGACAATTTCCATTTCAGCGCTGAATGACCTCATAGGTCCCAGTGCTTGGCCTTTGGCCTAAATTCTATATGTAATTCAATTCAACAGAGGAAAATAATAATGACAATAAACAAAAAACTGTGAAGAGGGAAGAAATCAAATATTTATTCCAATAATTATTATTTATAGATTATTGTTACTGTTTTATATTATGTTCAGATGCAAAATAGTCACTTTGAAGGCCTAGTGAATTAAACTTATTTGAAATTAAAACCTTAATTCTAATACAGAAATAAAACTGGCAATTGCTAAGGCCTATTTCAAAAAGAAATGATTCACTAAGACATCATGAGAACTGACTTGAGAATCTCCTACCCGGTCCTGGTCGTTTCGGCCGTAAGTCACCTAGGCCGCAACATCCAAAACAATGTAAGACGTTATGTTTATGGTATTTACCGTTATGCTTATGGTATTTACCATTATTATTTCATGTTTTACGTACATCCTCAAGGGGCTGGTACTAAACACGGCGCCCATTTTGCACGTAAACGTGCTTACGGCCTAAATGATTTACGGCCGAAAACGACCCGAATGCCTCCTACCAGGACATTTATCATTCTTTATTGCTGCTCATTTCTAAAAATAAAGTTGTAGCTACACAATAACACAATCATAAGAGGTCATGCCATTAATTTTTCCTACAATTTATCAAGATATACTGTACAGCTTCAGTTCATATGCGAGTAATTATCTATTTTCGCAAACAACGGTGCCACTTTGGCATGTTATCTACGCGTCACCTACTCCGAGGTGCTAGTACTACTGTAAACACCGTATGGTAAGTGCAAGGCCACTTGGGTAAGTGTAAAGTAGACGGCCGTACGAAGATATCGTTTATTAACATACTAATTTGTCGACCACATAACATAGAAATGGGTGTATATAATACTTTGATCTCCGATGGGCTAGTACTAAAAGTAGCATCCAGACAACTTCATACAAACAATGACTGATTTCGCCAACAGAATTCTCCACGAACTCCGAAAATAAATCAAACGACGCGTTATTTCAGGCCTGGTGACTCTACTTCCCCTCATTTCTTCATTACTTTCCTGACGCGCACGTGCTGCTGTCGAAACCATTAAGATAAAAAGAAAATTGAAGAAGTGTCATCATCCCGCGAGCGTTAAATTAAGTTCTGTGGTGGGGAGCATCCAAGGGAGGTGAACCGGTTTAGGTATATAAGAGCGCCGACTGCCTAATTCGGCAGTTACTTTGGCTTCTGAGGTCTTCCTGGGACAAGTGATGCTCTATTGTCTGTGCACAAGCACACGGCAAAGCTGTAAAATTTCCGTTCATTGCTGTGAAAAATACTGTACTTTGACGGCACAAAACAAGCCTTAAAGAAGTCAAACAAAATCGCCTTTATAGCTGTTTAATCCGTAAACAATTTCTTTTCGTGAGTGCGATTATTAAAATGATTTTTTAAGCTTAAGAATTCTTTGTAACCTTGCGCATTCATAGTTTAATTGTCACCCTAGAGACATCAAACGCAAAGATTAAGGTATCATTAGCGACAAGTATACCAGCAAAAGCAATTGGTTGCCTGGAATTTGTGCAGTTCAGAGAAACTCGCTTTAATGACGATGAGAATCGCCAACCCTCTTGACGTTATACTGGCTCTGCTGGTAAGTTGAAAACTCACCTTCTCTCTCTCTCTCTCTCTCTCTCTCTCTCTCTCTCTCTCTCTCTCTCTCTCTCTCTCTCTCTATATATATATATATATATGTGTGTGTGTGTGTGTGTGTGTGTGTATGAGGCTTCTTGTAGGTGTATGAAACAGCAAAATTACTGTCGTAGTTTTTGAACAAGAGGTTCATTCGTGATCCACCAGGTCAAGTACGAATATGGTAGTGGCCATTGCTTTGTTTTTCTTGGTGTCAACCCTAGTTAAGGGTATATGTATATATATATATATATATATATATATATATATATATATATATATATATATGTGTGTGTGTGTGTGTGTGTGTGTGTCACATTGATCCTTTAACTGATTCACCTACTGGAAAGAAAACTCCAACAGCACTTTGTAAAACTACGTCAAAGACTAATCAATCGCTACTCTGCCCTGTGTGTGTGTGTGTCACACATTTCCATCTTGCACGCACTCTCTACTTCCAGGATATGGAAGCACTCCCGGTATCTTTACTACTTCGTATTCTCTTTTCTGTTGAGAGTTTCAGATTACACAGACTTTTCCCCATTCATTCTTCTTCTGCTACATCTTCATCGTATCCATGCATTTCTCATTTTTTCAAACTAGTTACTTCACATACACGTGTAGCCAGTTCATTGCAATAACTCCCATATTGTCTCCTTTCTTTTTAAAAAACAAACTTCACACTCCGTTTTGAAGCATACTCCTCCAATCATCTGTTGTATGTCCTACTTTCTCAACTGGGACCGTACCATACATTTTCCATAAAATATATCTCTGATATATTTGATAGTCCGCTTTTGCAGGTTTCGGTGAGGCGTGAGGAATAGCATTGCTGAGTCTTTTTTTCTGCAGAAAAATATACCTTATTACTTTTCGTGATTTTGATTTTAAATTACAGCTAAACTTTGTGTTATATGGAAATAGCAATATTGCATACTTTCACAACTGTTTTGGGTTTGTGCTCGAAGAGATAGGTCTAATGGCAGACATGGTGAAAAAATAGTTCTTGCATTTGACGAAATCTTTTACTGTTTCCTCTTCTCGTCCTCTCTGTCTGTCTGTCCATTTAAACTTTATCTACCAAGTTTTGTACTTGTCATTCTTCTTGGGAACTTAAGCTGTTTTAGCCTATCTATACGAAGGGCGGTCACTCAGTCTTTCTGAAAAATTGTTTTCCTTTTATTACTTATAAAGTACTAAAAGTTTCACCCAGTCCATACATTCTAGAACCTATACTACTGATATATGCTAATTTTTTTTCGCTTTTGACATTTCAACATTTGCCAAGCAGACGTTAGACTATTAGCAAACAATCTGTGTTTGGTTCTTCTTCTTCCATCTCACAAGGATATCACAACAACAGGCTTATACTGAAGAAGATAAGAAAAATCATGCATCACATGATTTGTCATGTCGATGAATCAGTAAAACGTGGCACAATAAAAGATAACAGTCAAACCATATTCATCGGCAAGACGTTTTTGAACCAAATCTGCCATGTATCTCTGAAAACAAAAGGACTGAGAGTGAAGATACATGGTACTTAATATAATAGTACCAGTATTTCCAGACTAATTTAGCCTGATTTGTCATGACAGACTGCCGAATCGCTGTGCCTCCCCTAATATATGAAAACAAGGATCTTTATTAACTTTTTTAGGGTAGACCATAATTAAACGGTAAGATTAGAGTTTTCACACTCCAATGAACGTTCCTGAGCTAGCCGGGGAGAAATCCTTTTCAAAAGAATCAACAGAACACAGAACAATCGGGCAATGATGTCATTTGACAAAAACAATGAAAGGAGCGATTCCAGATTTCCTGAAGAATGAAGAAATCGTGAGGAAGCAGGACCATGGATAGCCAGGGATGTGGCCGGTGGACGAAGCTCCAGCATTTGATAAACTCGCTTGCTGCTCTATCAGTCTTTAGAAATGTCCTGGAGGAACCTTTTTAACTTATCCCGCAAAGTGTCGAATGTAAAATTCTTAAAATACCTTCAGCCAGGTACTTATAAAACTGAGCCTAATAGCCTTCTGGTGAGATCTTCCTAGAAGGCAAATGAGCATCTATCCCATTTATTAATGATTCTGCTATGTGATGGCCTAGACCACCAGCTCTGCCCTGAAATACTGATAGGGCTTATAGTATTCACTATGAATACTAAAAACAATATTTATTATCATGATTTTCGATGAATTCTTAGTTTTTTTATATGAAAGGGGAACTAATGATGGCGACCTATAAAATTTCAAGAACGAAGTATCATCATAAACTCGACTAGATAACATGTTGAGGGAAGGGCTTATGAAATTTGTAAGGAACGTATAAAGTCAAAACGAATAGGCCGAATTTCTTCTCTTGACTGTTGTTTGGATTCTTGATCCCTCCCTTCCCCACCACAACCCCCCACAAAAAAAAAAAAAAAAAACCTGTGGAAAAAACTCAGTGATGTGAAATTGTTACCGAAAATAAAAGGTCACATTGAGGTGAAAAATGGAGTACAGATTTTTGGAAGAAATTTAAACAATATAACACATAACTTTAGTTTTACTCTTAAGTTCATATGTTGTGTAATTTATTAGTCTCTTTTTCCTAATTTGTATTATAATAAATCTAATCTTCCCATAGGTAACCGTCACCCTGCCGAGCAGCAAAGCAATCTTCGAGCATATTCAGGTAGGCCTATGTTTCATTACAACCTGCTCCACGAAAGGGATTTATCATTGCCCTTAACAGGTTTATACACTAAGTGAATAGAATTTACAAAGGGGCTTTATATATGATATGCATTTGTTCATCTAAGAGTAGGTATTTACACACACACACACACATACACATATATTCAGCTGAGGCCAAGGGAATATTGTACCTTGAAAATGTGTTGAAAATAACACGAAAGTTCTTAGTATTTTCTTTCATTTTTCCTGTGGCCGTAGCTGAATAGATTGTCACACACTATTAAGTGACATATAAGCATCCCCCACACACACATATATATAAGTATTTATACACAGTTTGTCACTAATTTTCATACCTTAAAATTTTAAGCAACAAATACAAAATTTTTTTTACCTAAATAATTGGCAGCCAAAGAGAACTACATAAGATAAGGGTGCTTAACCAGACTGGGATTCGAACCCATGCTCTCAGGAATGGTGCATGGTCAACGGTGGACTCGATGGACTGAGCCATTGATATATATAGGTATGAGTACAGTTGATTAGAATATACCTTTGTAGGAAAAAAGGAAAGGAAGAAGATTTAATAGCAGAAATGAAGCCATTGGTAAACAGAAGCCGGAGAATAGTGACAGCAGTAGTACTAGTATCAGTAGCAGCTTTTATTTAGCAACAATAGTTGCTTTTATTTATTATATGGGGAGAAAGAAGCATTATTTTTGCTTGTCTGCAATGTGAAAGCTTCTCACAATCACGAATCGACAGGGAGGTGAGTCTGATCTCACGAATCATCGTGTCCAGTAGTTGTGATGGGAATTTCAGAGTGCGATGACCGTGTTGCGTAATTTCATGTGTAATTTCCTATCAAAATTCCATCATTTTCAAGTTTGTTCAGCTCTTGTTAATGTTATGAGCACCGTATGACTGAAATTAAACTCCGAAGTAATATGAGACTAGCTAAACTGATTCTGACAAGGAAATTTATAAAATGGCATTTTCTCATTTTATTGTGTATGTGGTATTCATATTTTGTCTTCTCGCAAGTCTATTTTATATGTGTAAATGTGTTCACGTAAGTAGGTACACAATAAAAGGCATAAACAAATATGTATTTTGCGCAAATGCACGAAACTGAACTCACAGTGTCACAAAAATGAAAGTTTCCTTTCAGAGCTGGAAAACAATCCATTCCAAGACCTGAATTTACTTATTTTCTTGTGACATAGGTTGGAATCAACATGGGGACGAAACGCACTAAACTTCCCTACTGCATGGCGCCAGAATTACAACTGACCTACAATTTGTTCGTGGATTACTTTGACACGACCGGGCCTTGCTTGAAACCCGACGGGACACAAGTGCACACTTTCTGGAACAACCATCAGCCACATGACTCGGACAATTTCGCAACTTTTAGCGCCATTTGCATCAAACTGCCGAAAATTTGCCATCTCCTGAAGCGCCAACGGTAATTTCTCTCATTCTCTCTCTCTCTCTCGTCTAAGGTATTTAACGAGGAAGGAAATAATATAATACATAGAGCGGAAGTACTGTAGAAAGATACCTACAGTTTCTCTCTCTAGATTTAAGAGCTTAAAAGATTGTGTTAGAAATTTGCCATTGAGTCACTGATTCATCTTATTTTATTTTTACTTATTAATAGAAGTTGTAGACCAACGTCTGTAATATGATAATACGCTCACTGAGAAACTATGAGAGAGACAAAGAGTTCTGTTTCCTAAAATCATATATAAGCATTTCGAAGGGATGACTTCAAACCTTGTCGACTAATTGCCAAACTCGCACCACCACTAAATCCATCCAGAATTCAGTTTATTTTCAGTTAGACCTTTCTCTAAGGACTCGACCTCTGACTTATCCAGAAAATGGACCTTTTAGCACGACGACAACACACACCAAGGAGACACGTGACCACCCAAACGACTGTTAAGTCTATTTGAGATTAAGGTAAGATTTCTATTCCTAGAAGCGAGCGCAGTTTCACGGATGTGGGGCAGCGAGTGGTCGACTCCATGAAGAATAACATGCACTACCTCTATAGTCTGTTGACTGGTAAGGATTCATCATTGCCTCATGATCAGGTGTTGGTAAGTAGTCACTCCTTGGAACTTGTTTTCTATCCTTCACCTATGAACGATGAAATTGAATGGTATTTTTTCATCATTGTTAGGTTATTGTCATGAGTGTATATTAAATTTACGTCAATCTCTTTTTCACAAAGACGTCTCGTTTCGCAACGGTTGAGCCGGCCGACAAAGCAAATTACATCGATTGCAAACATAAAAGGTGAGTATTCGCAAACGTCAGAGGACCTTGTATTCTACTGTAATTGTTTCAGATATTTTATATTGTGCGCATTTTATATAAGTTTTTAACCCCCTTTTTTTTGCGATTCTCTGCCATTTTAGCTGCGTTCACCATGGTATAGATCTGTGTGAGACTATAGAAGACGTTGCTTTCCCAGTGGTTGGTAGGTCCGCCATTACGAATGCATCCGTAACCATCTTACAAGATTATCCAGAAAGAGTTCAGCCCATTTTCTTCAGAAAATGCAAGTAAGTGGAAAGCATGTAAATAAAATTGGAAGATAGAAATGATGCAGAAATTAAAATAAAAATGGGGCAAGGCATGGGTGGATTTCTACAGTAATTTTAGTTAATATATCGCATCTATTCGACGTTTACATCATTTCTGGAAGGCCTATCAGTCAGGCATATTGTAACTTCAAAAGAAATTTGTTGTCATTTGAAATCATTCAAATTCATTCACACAAAGTATTTTCATCTTTGAAAGTTATTAGCTGGTTTCTGTTCTTCAAACAGGAAGATTATGGTCCTCAGATTTGTAGAAAAAATACCATTTTTACGTAGGCCTGATAAAGTTATCATCATCGCCACCAACGATGACATCTTTTCAGGGTTACAAAAATTTTTCTGCAATGTCTTTCCTTTGCAGGTCTTCCAAAAATCATCATCGCTCATTTCCCTAGTGACGCCACCCTCTGAAATCTCATCTTATGGTCTTTCCCAACTCTGTCTGGTTTCAGGAGTCCCCGCTCATTTCACCCACCTCCCAGTCTCATGGGTCTCATCTTTTATAATTATCTAAACCTAGGGTTCCCAATTTTCTTTATGGTATAATTTCTAATTCCATCCTCCAGTATGACACTAATATTCACTGACTTTATTTTCAAATCCCAAGGGTTTTGTTGTTTATTGTCATTCTTGAATCGCCAGTCTAAAGGAGTGGCACTCTTAATCCTTGTGTGACAGTTGTGTCTACCTTAAAAATGCAAAATGTTTTGTTAACTTCAATTCTTTAAATTTGTTGATAAAACAAACCAAATCCATAGTTGGATACGAGTCGCTCTAGTTCATTTTATAGTGTTTTGTACTCGTAAGGTCCATAAGACTTAGGGACCGCTCAAAATGGTAACTCCTTAGTGGGGAGAATTTTGGTGTTATGAGCGTGACAGTTTGTTTCTGGGAGGGAAATTCATTTCTCGGTATAATGTAAGGATTCCACATAACATTTTCAGATTTTTTCCTTTGTTTCTTTTGAAAAGATGTAAATCTAGCCAGGAAAAAGAAAAATAAAAGATTCTGCAATAGACTTTTATTATATTTTAGTAATACTATTGAGAATAGCTATTTAATTTTTTTGCTAATTATATGTTTAAAATAAATCACAAACTCAACCCTTGTTTGTACTTAACATTTTCTACAATGTGTTACATGACATAGAACCCATATCACAAACTCATCCCTTTTCAGTTATCTAAACTACTTTATATGGAACTCAGAAAAATATTTCATGGTAAATTAAAATAATCTTATCTCCTTCTGCATAGTCTTTTGTGTTCTCAAATCACATAAAGAATAAAATATTTTGTTATAAAAAGTGTCATTGTCAGTTCTTAAATTACTTGTCCATTATAGAACGGCATAAGAGCATTTTCATTTCAAATTTTACTGTGATTCTTTATATCATAACATAAAATGTTAAGAAAAACTTAAAGTTAGAATTTCCAGGTATCAGGCTAAACTTTAGATTGCAAAAAAAACACTAATTCAGGGGTTTTACTAGCTGATGTTACAAATTTTCTAGGGGAGAGTCTGGATATTTTTTAGTGTGACAAGAGGAACGTAAAAATTAAACAAAAAGTGTTCATAACGGCCCCTTATGCTTTTAGACCTATTTTAGATGCTTATGATTTGTCAAATTAATCCATAAGAAAATCTTAATTCCAATATGTAGCAACCTTACGAACAGCCGACTCATTCTCCAAAACTCTGTCAAATTCATTCGTGAAATTCTTGAATGAAATCTTGATATATTTATAGATAGTCATGATGTAGGTTCGTTGCCTGCAAACGTACTCATTAATGAAGCAACAGAATTTCTATGTAAGAGGATTTTGCCTATGGCAAATAACTTTGCTTATGTAAACTGTCTCTTGCTGTTTGTTAGGAAATTGTAATCATCAAAATTCAAAAGAATTTACAAATCACATTTACAGACACATGTATATATGTGAGTGTGGATCAGACAAACACACTGTTTATCACAATGTCACACAGTCACACATTTTTACAAACACACACACACACACACACACACACCGGCCTGAGTGGGGATATGGATATATAACGGTTGTGTATATATATATATATATTCTTGTAGTATATATATATTGACTCAACTGTATCAGTCCTAAGTCAATGGCTTGAAATAAAGTCACTAAACCACGTCAGGTGAGTAAAACCGGGACTTATTTTTCAAGAAAATGTAGAATAAACTATAAAGACCTTGTTCAAAGTTCCGTTTATATATATTATGATACGGATTTAGTGATATATATATTAGGACATGCGAGCACGCTATATTTGACTTGGTGCCTCCTGTTGCTGTGGGATGCAAACAGTATAGAAAACCTTAAAGGTATCTGAGCATCACTACTAGCCTGCCATCATCATACTTTCCAATAGCATTCTCTGTTATCCTAGCTTAGTCATCTAGCTGAATTGTAAAAGGGTCTCGTTAAATTCTGACCTAGTAATTATAACGTATCATGTCCTATTCTCCTTCCAGGGTCTACAAATCCCAAGTAGTGTACGGTCACTGCCTTCAAGAATACCTTCCCGTCAGCGTCTACGTTTCATCCACCTACGACACCGAAGTCCTGTCCCAAGATTTCGTCATGGTCGAGTCTGGTTGCCGCGTCGTAGCAGATATTACTGTGCCCGAATATGGCCCCAAAGTCGAAGGTTTTCTCGGCTCTCCCGTGCCTATTTATGTCGGGACTGGGTGGGAGAGACAAGCCAATGAGACGTGGCTGTCTTCTAACCATTCAGAAGTAGGTCTAGAACCAGCGTCGTCTGCAGAAGACCTTCCCGCTCGTAATAAGACTGGTGATCCCTTACTAGGGCTTGGTATGAGGAGAATAAGCGACAGGCGACTATTTTAAGGAATTATAAAGCCGTTGTTCACAGTTTTGATAGATAGAGAGACAGATAGACAAAAATACAAAAATAAAAGTACGATGAAAAAATAAAATCAACTGGTTCAAAATCTACGTAGGAAAATTAATGACATCAGGACGAATTGACTATTATTTATTTCTAAAGTTAGCGTATTTTAAGGTACCCGATTTTTTTAAAATAAGGGAAATTATTAGATATAATTTACACGTAACAAGAATGATTTAAGGTTTTAGTCCTGTTGTGACCTTTTTGCTCATTCTGTTTCGTCATGTTTCCATTAAATGTCTGTAAGAACGAACATTTTTTTTAACACTTGTACCTTTGCATGTCGTGAGTTTTAGTTTAGGAAAGCGGCTCATAATAGACATTATATATATATATATATATATATATATATATATATATATATATATATATATATATATATATATATATATATATATTAACTTTATCACATACACAATTGTTCTGTGCATTAGTAGAATTACTAAAAGGACCTCATTCAAACTGGATGGTATCCATCCAGTTTGAATGAGGTCCTTTAGTAATATATATATATATATATATATATATATATATATATATATATATATATATATATATATATATATATAATATGTGTGTGTGTACATGTCATGAAACTAAGACAATATCAGCATAGTCTTTTCCACTGTATGTTCCTAATACTGTAATCAAACCATGATTGTAATTGGCATTAATAGAATGTTTAATATTTTTTAAATGAGTATACTATGAAATGCATATCCAGTCAATAATGATGATCGTCTTTAGAACAAATGCATTAAGCATACAGGCAAAAATTTCATCGAAAATGACTGACATACTGCATACTCCTACACATTTTCAGCACATGAGTTGCGAAAGTATCTGAATTTATGTTCACCCTTTTCGATGAATGCAACTGAAATATTTTACTTATCAACAATATGGTTTGTTATTTTTGAAGGATGTAATGTACGTAAACAAAGACACATCATGTTCATGTTTATTTTCGTATCATTTCCCACTGAAATATATATATATGAAAAAACCATGCAATTGTTCCCCGTAGATATTTGTCCTGAGACTTTCACCTCCATAAAGAGGAATTGCAGGGCCGTCGCAACTGCCAATCCACACGGCTTGTAAAGTTGATGGATTATATGTAGTTTTTTTTATTTCGAGTAAAATCCAGTTAGTTCCGAAACCTGATTTACTAATAAATATACACAAATGATATTATTCTATGCTCAGAACTGAATATTCTTGCCCAAAATACGATGTTGAATTTCATTTTATTGGTAAGCCTGGATCTTCAAATCGTCTATGACGGGCGACGTGAATTTTGCAATGGGTAAGGATGGTAGACAAATTGATATTTAGCATCTTTATTTACGTCGAATTTTGCGTAATTTTCCTCTTTTAAGAATTGTTTATTTCAAATCAAAGTTGAATTTTGATATATCAATAGAATTTTCGTTTTAAGTGTTAAGATAAAGATCGTAATAACAATAATATAAATTGTTTTCTCACCCATCAATTAAAATGCAGTTGTCCACTTGCGCTGATTTTCTTTGGTGGCCAATAGATGGCGTTAACGACTTGCTTCTAGTAAAAAATCCTTTAAATTGTTCTTTCGAGAAAGGACTGCACGATGACCACGTGGCCGCCTTAGAGTATACGTAGAATTGAAGACTTAAGTACGATTTCATTTATTGATAATTAGTGGAAAATTAGTGATTATCGGTGGTTTAGTTAGGAGGCTGAAACTGAACTCAAACTGAAGTGTAATTTAACCTTTGAAGAATTTAATAGCTTTCTTTTATAATCATGAAACAAACCCAAGAATCATTAAATTACAAAAGAGAGTCATGAACAGGTCATGCAATCATTTAATCCCAGAATTACTTTCGCAGAAGGCTATTATAAAGGACAATAAATATCCACACTCATTGCAATGTTCCAGATGGAGGTGAAGTGTGCAGTATGCTAAAATAGGGACAATACGGTAATGTTGCAAGCAACGCAAGATTCGTCAAAGCAGCAAGGAACTGTACTGGGAGCGAAAGTCTCTCCTTCTATAACACGATAAGATGATGTTTATTGGACTTCTAATAATGAATTTGCGCAAAGCTACAATGTTTTGCCATTTGTTTGCAATACGAAAATGTTGAAAACAAGGGGATATCCGTCTGCATAGCAGGAAATAGCTCTAGGATTTTGTGTGTGGGGGTGGCAAACCAGCTTGACTTAGAAACTGGATAAAATGCAGTCTACAGGGCCTTAAAAGGCTTTCATGCATGCATAATTGGCTTTTATTAAAATGGGTTTGCAAGACTGCAACGTTGCAATCAAGGCTAAATTCGTGAAAATAACAGGTTTAAAGTCTTATGTTTTTTTTTATAGGAGCCAACAAATTTTACTTGAAATTGGATAAAATGTAGTCTATTTGATTTTAGGAGGTCCAGTCCAACTTTTGCTGCTTCGAACTGGATAAAATGCAATCTACTGGGACTGTAATGACAAATATGCATTCGAAATCACAACATATTGCAATTTGCTTGCAATACGGCAGGGTTGCAAACAAACCCATAACGTATACAAAATAGCAAAACAATTAGGGTGTTTTTGGGGAATGAACCAGCTCTTGCTTCTAACTGAAGAAAGCCTCTCGATGTCGGTCATTGAATGTACTGACACTTCACTCAGTAATAAAAACTGAACGTATGTTTAGTGTATACTGACAGTACCAAAATAATGACAGTATTTTTAATTACAGTAATACTGATCGTGCGTACGGCCCTTTAGTCTCAACCAGCGTTGCCTTTGCTATAGCCGGAGGACAATTGCGGGTATTATTTTATATAGCAACATAAAATATAGGTTTTTTCTGTTGTATTATGATGTGATTTGAATGATTTTGAGGTTTTATTTTCATCGCAAATGAATACTTATCCTTCCCCGCAAATGATATACTGTAAAATTAATAAAATGACGACTTGTCAGAATACTGCACACGGCAAAACTGTGTTTACTGATTACAGTTTTGCCGTATTAGCTATGGGAGATGACCATTTTGTACATAATTTGCCAGGGAAGGATAAGTATTCATTTGCGATGGAAATAAACTCAAAATCATTCAAATCACATCATAAGAAAAACCTATTTTTATGTTGAAAGCAACCGCATGCGTATGGTGACGTCACATGTCAAATCGACCAAACAGTGGATTCAGGTTTTCCGAGAAGTCTCGAAACCCTTTTTGTCATACAGCTTTGGTTAAAAATTCTCAGTTCATGATATAATTTGTTTTGTGTTATCTTTCTATTGTTAAAAATCGGCGACTTTTACGTCAGAATAAACCTTTGGTGCGACTGTTAAATGCCTGGACTGTCAAAAATAGTGTTTTAAGGAGAAGAAGGTGTCATTTCCGTGATGTAGGCCTACGCCTGCTCCGAAACTAGTACCAGGTGAGGAAGATATAAAAAAATTATTCGTAATATTGGAAATGTAATTACGCGAATTTCTCAAAGGGAAATTGTAGGTAGATCTAAGCCGGAAGTATGTATTAACAACTTGGATATTCATCGATTGTGGCCACTAAGGCAGGCCTAGCCTTAGAGAATCACACTGGTTAGTATTTAGTGTCTGGTAGTCCTAACCTAGATAAGTCTTGCAGGAAACCTAAAACTTTTTGGTATATTGTATACTTGTAGATTTTCTGTTTGAGAAAATGGAAGAAAAGTACTTAAAGGTACAGTTATGGCCACGAAATTAAATATGGAATATTACTGTAGGCTAGCATGTTGGTAAATTACAGGAAAGTTCCGCAGGTCACTGTGTGTAGCCCAGTTATTTTTCTGAAGACTCCAGCCACCTCCCACATTACTATAATCTATATTTTTCTTGAGTAAAACACATCAAAACAAAAGATTCCTGATCACAACATAACCTGTGTAAATGTTTAATAATGGAGGAAAAAAGTTAAAGTATGACTTATAGCCTAAGGTAAGACAAGACCAGCCTCCCCCCTCAATAGATAACACAACAAAATTGTAACCAGTAAACGGCCCTATGTTACATTGTTGGTATTTTTTTGGTTCTTTTCATGCCCTATAATTTCGTAGCCATTTTTGTGTGGAAAAACCCAAAATGGTTGATCATGCACAAATGGCTGGTAAAAGTTTGTTTCTGGTCCGAATGCCAATTCCACATGACGGCTATTACTAAACTGATTCATCTGCACTGTTTCGCCATTTAGTACTAGCCCCGGGGATGTCAAATTTATTTCGCCGTGTTTAGTACTAGCCCCTAGGGGATCAAATGTCCCGAAGTGCATCTCCCAAAACAAACTTTTAAAAAATCCACAACCATTTACATGTATTTTATTTTGAAAAAATCCACAACCATTTACATGTATTTTATTTTTTATGATAAATATTAGTTTGTAAGAATTATGTATGAAGAATATTTTTTCATTTCTTTATGAAGATTTAGAATATATAATAAGTCGAGTAGGGATGTTTGGACTGGAAATGAACATTACCCAAATGGCTGGCTGGAGTCTTGCAAAAAATTACCTTTAGGCCTAGTACCAGCTCCTTGGGGATGATTGTAAAAACATAAAGTCGGCAATTTACACAAATGAGGGCCTCAGAACCAGAAGGTTGTAAACGCCACTTTTTAAAAAATGAGTAAATTGCCCTCAAAGTCTAGCATTCATTACTCTGCTTCTAAGAAAGATATTGATTTAAACTAAGTTTCATATGAAAGCCCTACTCTTTAGAATTTTTTTGTGAAAATTTGAAAAAAATTGTAGGGAGCGCTTGCGCGCTACCATTCAAAATGTCCGCCTAACCCCTCACATTTGTTTATATTCTGGTCATAACCAGCACTTAAACCATAGTTAAATGTGTAAAATGATAATAAAGTGTTATTATATTCGTGGTATAACAACAATGGATGTATAATAATAATAATAATAATAATAATAATAATAATAATAATAATAATAATATTATTATTATTAATAATAATATTGATGAGTAATCAATATAGTGTGATGGAAAATAATAATAATAATAATAATAATAATAATAATAATAATAATAATAATAATAATAATACAGTAATATTAGTAATAATGATGTTGACGATGATAACCTTCCATCATCATAATGTTTAACCATTAAAAATGGCTGGCCTACAGTATAT
Source organism: Macrobrachium rosenbergii (assembly GCF_040412425.1). NCBI lineage: Eukaryota > Metazoa > Arthropoda > Malacostraca > Decapoda > Palaemonidae > Macrobrachium > Macrobrachium rosenbergii. Next base: position 108,169,832 of record NC_089752.1, read on the forward strand.
GCAGGCACGAGTTTGTCTGTACACCGAGAAACATATTCTTGGCCTGCATCTGCAGTAACTTAACATTATTTTTTTCCATGACGTTTCATTCCTTGTCCTTTTTCTTCCTCTTGGCCATTTACAACATCACAGTGATCACTTTCACTATCAGAGGAAGACATAATGGCGCTAAATAAGGGATAATAATAAAAAAAAAAAAATCACGACACTTAATTTCTTTTAAAAATCACTAGACTGGGAATGTAAACAATAGCGGCGATGTAAACTTGATTGGCCGACACTTTTTTATGCGGGAAAATGCTGATTGGCCTAGAACTGAATACCTGTTTGTAAGATTGGCTATGAGCTGCTGCATATGCAACCTTCTGGTTGTAACTGAGCTCTTATGAGGCTGTAAGATTCAGAACATCACGTTCATTCATATAGCTAAAATCGATAATTCCTACTGTTCCATTAGGGATTTCGAAATGAACATTACTGAAACGGCAAATAGCTTAGAAATGCCACGAATAGACAGAGGAAACTTTGCCACATTTACTGGTATGCCTAACTCCAAATCGGTGGGGGTGGCGTTTACAACCTTCTGGTTCTGAGGCCCTCAAATTACCTCTGTAAATTTCTCATATTACCGAACTTGTACTGTATTAGCCTATATACACCCTCTTCTATATTCATTCAAAAAGTTTTATTAATAAACTATACTAAATACTAGATTAGCTTGTCTTGGGCCATCTTGCTTGTTTCTGTTCATGTTTTTTAAGTTGGCCTTGACAGGTCAAAAGTTGGCCGATAGCCCCTGGGCAAAATTAGATGTTGGTAGGCTAATTGGATGCAGTAGTTTTGTAGCATGACCCCAGAAAAACTGTTATATATTTCTAAGTAAAAAGCTCTGGACGGTCTATTACCTTGGAAATTGATTTTTCCTATACTTTTAGTGTTGCTGATGAAGGAGGTGGTGTCGTTTACTGTTGGTCAATTATTATTAACCTCATATCTACCCAACATGGTTGGGAACCCCTTGGGAACGCAGGGTTTTGGAAATGTTTGGAGAAAGACCAGACCCATTTTGTTATTATGGAACGGTTCTGTGCATTTGCAAGTCATTAGGGATTCAAATGTTTAAGAAGGGATTGGCTAAGGAAACCTATTATAAAAGGAACTATACTAATCTAATGTACTCTGACCCAACATAACCTAACTTAGCAGGACTTGTTACTTAGCTGGCCCTCCCCCCATAAAGGAAACCACTTTTTACCAAAAGCTCCCCTACGACACTGTGCATGCGCGATAGCATTCCAGGATGGCCAACATACAACTTCTGAGGTTAGTTACAGGTTAATTACAGTAACCAACAAAAATAATGGTAAATTCTTGATCAGCAACCAAAATACTATAGGAAAAATCAATTTCCAAAGTAGTACCTGATGTGGAACTCTTGTTTAGTTCTGCCAAAATATCAGTTTGCATTATCAGTACTGGTAAAATATATATAGAACACGTCAGAGAAAATGAATTTGAAATATTTGGTGAGAAATTAAATTAGGGCCTATATAATTATCTTTTGTTAAAAAAAATTACTTGATTGATATAAATTAGGTTCTGCTAGGCTAATTGACTGAAACAGCCACAGAAACCTAGACCACTGGTTGGTGAGTCTTGGCAATCCTGCTATGACTTAATTAATTTTTAAGAATAACTGCACTAGACCTGTAGGCTAATTTGCAAAGACGATGTATTCTTAGAGGAGAGCTAGAGTTTCCTGAAGTGAATTGATTCGCAAATATTGAAAACTAAGAAAATTAAATTTTATTTATTTGGTGATTTGAGTGTTTTACCGTAGGGTGTGGCAATTATGATATTGGAAGGTTATAGGAGTTCAATATTCTAACAACACAGATCCCTGCTCAGTCAAAGTTACCAACAGTGCATCACCCACTCATGTATTTCTTGTACTGTATTTATACAATGTAATCAGCAAGTTGTGCTGGTGAGTGCCAGAAAGTGAGGTTGTACACTAAATGGATCAGTAAATTCATTCAACCCTATAGCTATTAGAGCAAAGTTTTGTGAGCCTCTTTGTCATGTAATGACTGGTAGTAAATAATAACTTCCAGAGAACATTTCAAAGTGGAACATAAAAGTGATGTTTTTAGCTTCTGCAGGTTGCTGATTGGCTAAAAATTGACCTACCCCTCATATAACCAACATTTAGAGGACTACAAAGATAGTTTTAACCTAACCTAACTTAGGAGGCTGGGGCTTACCTATCCAGGGAGGTTGGATCCCCCAATGTATCCTAACCTTATCCAGGAGGTTGGGTCCTTTTCTACCCTTGAGGTTTTGCCCTTCTGGACCCTAACTAACCTAACTTGGGGGCACCAGGGCCCTATCTAACCCTCCACCTAGCCTAACCTAGTGGAATGGTCCTTACCACACTGGGATGGAGAACCTCCAGGAACCCCCTACCTAACCAAACTGGGTGCTGGAGCCTTATCTGACTTTCGGGTCTTGCCTCCTTAGACACCTCACCTAAGGGCACTGTAAATTAAAATAATAGGGTTGCAACTTAATAATAAGCATATTAAGGAAACTTAATAGAGCAGCATACAAACTCCAGCATAGAGTTGTGGTATCATAGTAATAATGAATGAGAAAACAAATGGTTAAATTTCATTTATACTGTGATTTGAATGTCTTACATTAAATGACAAAGGACTATGGACTATGGAAGGTTAAATTTCTTGTATTGTAGTTGTTCAGCATTCTTCAGACCAAAATCTCTGGCTGGTAAGAAATCACCCACAGCATATCACAACTTTTAAACTCACTCGCTTATTTCATCCACTGATATTTTATTATGCAGTCAGAGTTATGCAAGTTGTATGCTAGAACTCTGGGCATGTGTGCTAACTTTATAAGTAAATCTGCTCGACTTAAGTTACCTTACAATGAACGGTGTTGCCATGTAGGATATGTCTGTACTGTACTTCTCCTTACTTCATAGCTTTTAGAGTAAAACTTTTGTGTGGCTCACTGTCTGATGTAACCATTGGTTGTAAAGAATAACTGTAGAGAATAGTTGAAAGTGGAACACTTGAATGAAATACTGCAGGTTACTAGCAGCTTAAAAGCAAATCAGTCATATTTCAATAGGGATGAATCCTAATACAACATTCCCAGAACCTAACTTATCCTAGGGTGCAGGGCCCTGACCTGGCTTCCCCTCTTCACCCCCGTGACACATCATGTGTGGCTGAATGGGGAGTGCATAACTACTCTAGTATTACCTGAAATATATACTAATAAAATTTTTACAAATGCAAACTGGGTTTGATTTGATGTTGCAACACTATCAGTGACAACACACTAAATCTTAAAAGCTACAGAAATCAAACCTTCAGCTAAAACTTGGAAAGAAATTTATTTACATGGCTGGAATATAAAATTTTATAAGCTGATACAGGGCAGCAGGGGAGGAATGTGGCTTGGCTGTTGTTTGAGTAAGTTCTGGGAGCACAGTTCCTGTCATAACAAGAACAGTTGGCATGGTTTTTGCAGGTCACCCTCAATCACTTGTCATCCTTGAGCACTCAAGAATTATTCTTCAGGTAGCTTGCCTCCTCCCATAGGTAACAGGAAACATTATTATCCAGAAAGAATTGGAGAAAAGTCCTGGAATGACCAGAAGGAAACACATTCAACACTGCCATAAAAGCAACAGCTTTAAACTTTGTCTAGGCAAAGAAGCAAGTAGCTCATTACTGTAATTGGTAGACTTTGGTGTTTGGTTTCCAATGTTACTGCCTCCACTTACTTTAGTTTACATCACTCGGGATGTGAAAGATTGGCTGTTAGTTTAGGTTTGCAATACTATTGATGCTTTTGCCTTATGAGCTCTGCAACAGTAGTTAGGTTTATCTACCAAAAGTCTTGCACTCAAACCCATTTTATTTAAAGTCTGCATGGCATGTATACAGTATTAAGTTTCTTAGGCTATCTTTGTTTTGTGGAATATTTTAATTGGGTGGCATATTTGTTACATGATTGTTTTTTAATTACCATTCATATTTTTCTTTGTAAACCTGTATCATGTTACTAGTGTGTTTATTTCAAGTGATTAGATAGGTGGGGTTAATGTATGTTGATACAAATTGCTTGTGATCCCTTGCATTTTCCATTTCTTAATATTTTGTGTATTTGGTTGCAGGTTCTACAGATGTTTCAGAACAGTTGACAGTAGTGGGGACTGAATGCCATCTCTGTCAAGGGAACATCCACACTTCATTTAAGAGGGTTGAAGCTCCAAGAACAGTCAACCTATTCACCAACCAGTCTTACTGATATGCTACTACTGATTTCAGAGGTGATAATTTGTCTGTTGTAAGGAATTAACTTTCATTTTAAATTATTTTGATTAGCTAATATTTGCTTCACCATGTATTGCTCGTATATATAATTTTTAAAAGGTGTTTGGTAATGTACGTATAATTTTGGTAATTTTTCAGTTTCTGTTAGTACCCCAGAATGTTATACTAATGACTACAAATGTAGCAAGTAGTGTACATGACTACATATTTATCCTTATTAAATGTTGTGCAGTACTCTGTTGCTATGTTGGTTAATTAAAGAGTATCCTTTCAGACAGATCAAGAGATGGACTTATGCTACCATTGCACAAGAACTGAAGCTGTAAATCAAGATGCTTGTACAAGATCTGAAGTTGTAATTCATTAAGGTCATTACAAGGCCTGAAGCTATAATGCACTGTAATGTTTGGAATCATCGACTCTTGCATTCCATTACCTGTATATACTGTAGGTGAGTGAGAGATTCTTTGAAAATAACCCTTAGTATGGTACAGTATTAGGAAAAACATCTTAATTTCCATTAGTAAGGGAAAACTGAACTATAGTCCATGTGAAGACTTGCAAAAGATTATCATTTTGGTACAGTACTGGATATTAAGCACAGGATTTTAGTTTTCTGGATTGTAGGGTGTGTCATAAAGAATGAGTGGTAAGAATTAAGCTCAATGCTTTTTAAAAGGATGTCTGTGGCTGGAGAACATATATAATGACAAGCATAGTTTTGTGCTTGTTACCAAGAACTTAGGTTTTTTGAAAATTAACGAATGAAACAAAGGTATTACAAAAAGGTGAAAAATGTTTTTTGTGGATGGTGATACCGTATCGATAAAGGGAACAGTGAACTCACAGAAATAACAAGTGTAAATTTAAATTGCCATAGTGTGCTGTAATCCTGTTCGGTTTATTGTTGACATTGACGTGAAATTCAGTTATGTAAAAACTGCAATTTAAAAGTAAAGTACAGGGCTGATTGAGTGATATTGCAAATTATGTGGGATGGTGTTTCAGAAGAATAGGTATAGAAACTTCCCAAAGGTATACATAAATCATGCTGTGGTTTTAAAGTCCTGTAGATCCTAATTTTACTGTTAAGCTTCTTGAACATTAGTTTAATGCAGTTGTACCTAGATTAAATGACTGAATAACTCCTTCAAGTATTGCTGCTCATAGTGTTCATGCTCTGTCATGTTGCTTTAGCAGAATCAGATGGTTGTATTGTTTCCTGATCAGTGATCATTATGCTGGCAAGATCCAAGGAGTCTGTGAGTTGCCATTGGCTACCTGGCTTGCCAGATAAAATAGTAAGGATAGTGGGGATGCTTGCACACTTGATTAGTTTTTGGGATCATATAGTGACCCCATTTCAATGCTACCACAGATGATACTAGGAGCTTATGGTCTACTGTCAAAGTACAGTTCAAACTACCATTGCTTTATCTCATTGATTGCATCACCCAAAGTTATTTCAAATGAGTGAAAAGATTTATTGCAGATACTGTACTTCAAGTTACATGGGTGCAAATAGTGCTCAAGTATCTTGAATAAGCTTTTTCAGTAAAGCTCTTGGTTACCAAGGATCAAGGTTGTATGACTAGAAATCCTTGTTATAAGCATTTCATATATGGAGTAACAGAATGATTTGTTCAGATAAACAACATATGTAGATGGCTGGAGTTGCTTAAACTACTAATATACAGTTTTGTTCATGAACTTACCTGTCAGATATATATATAGCTGTATTCTCATTCCGACAGAATTCCAAAACTCTTTCACTGTACATAATACAGGCTGTTCAGGTGGTTAATACCCATTCCTGCCGCTGGGAATGCGGGATTGAATCACAAACCATTCCCATTTTCTATTCAGATTTTCTCTGTCGCCGATACTGTCAACAACTGTTTTAAGTACCTCCGTTCTTTGGATTTCGTAAACTATCGTTATTTTCCACTTAAGTATTCTATTTGACTTTTGGTTTTTGTCTTTGGATTGTGGATTGGCATAAGCTTTTTATGGAATTTGCTTTTGATTGCTCTTTGGATGATGTCTGGATCTAGTTATGCTAGCTTCAGAGTATGTTGTGTGAATGAGTTTAAGGTGAAAGCTACCGAAAGTTTCAGTAGATCCTCAACTTTATATGCATGAGTGTAGGGGACAGCAGGTTGCTTGATAAATGATCGCTTACTTTGCCTCCCACCCTGCTAATTTATTAGTTCAGATTTCATTCTCGAACTAATAGTGCTCCTTTTTGCATCTGGAAGATGGCTAACAAAATATTATCTATTGACCATGGTGCTTAGATTGTCTAGCGAGTCAACGATAATAAAGAAGAAACAATAGTAACGCTGGGTCAGTCAAAGTGCACGTCAATGGTACGGACTCGTATTTTACTGACTTTACGCTGAAGAAGGATATGTCCAATAAAGTTTTCGTAACTATGTTGTTTAACAAAATCAAACACTTATGGAGTTATTAAAGGAAATGTAGGTTTGTTTTGGAGAACTAGACAGGACGTTTGTTTCAATTTGCTGCCTCTCAGTAAAAAAGTAAAACAAACGCCTTGCAAGTTCAAAAATAGCACGTGTAACGTTAAAGATGCCATAATTTACTCAGGTCGGTATCAAACATTAGTTTTAGTCAGGTGAGGAGATAACCTACCATAATTTTAGTTAAAACGACAAGAATAGGTTTTATCTTTTGAGACTGATTTAAATCTACCGCCTAAATCCCCTGTATTGCCCAGCCAAATTCTAGTACTGCAAATAGGCTAAAACGGGAGTCTGAGACTTCCCAGAACTGGTAGCCTATTTCACAATATATTGACTGGGGGCCTTTCTGTCAAGCATGCTTCGTCTCCCAATCGTGCTCAAAAAAGCTGGATTTAGCCATCGTGAATATCTGCTTTAGCGTAAATGCTCCAGTTTGTTCAGCTATCCTGGCAGATATCTGTAGCTGCTCGTCAGGGGGCCTCCTCTGCTGCCGTGCAGGGGCCAGGTGGCTGGACCACCAGCGTGACGTGGGCATCAGCAACTATCCCACTCTTCTGAGCTTCTCGTCTAGAACTACTGTCGCTGCCGTGGAGGACGCTCGGCTGGACCGCCATCGTGACGCTCCGCAAGCAGCAAACCTGGACGCTTCTGTATCTTTTGTTCAGGACACTTCTACGCTGCCGATAGGACGCTCGGCTGGACCCACCATCGTGGAGCTCCGAAGAGCAGCTATCCTGGGCCCCAAAACTGTAGCTGCTCGTCATTGGCGCGCCCTCGCTGCTGTGCAGGGCGCTTTGGATGGACTGTCGGGAGGAAGCCTGCTTTGGTTGCTCAGTGACGCTTCAGAGCAATCAAAGTCTGGTGGAATCTAGATGATCCCATCTGCGTGTTGGACCACAAGGCCATATGTTTCTCCCATTGAAGAGGAGAAGTCTCTTGTGAGTCGGAGCCTGCAGTCCTTGAGCAGCCTCCCCTTCCTCGTCTACGGACTACCAGGTGTTAGCCGGCCTTTCTTAAGGACTTGTTTGGCGACAAGTTTCAAACCCTTGTCCAAAAACTCTCTCCTCCTTCGCAGTTTGCTTCGTCCTGGACGAGGAGAGCGCTTGGGTTTGTCAAGATGACTTCGTCTCTGGCGGCACAGAAGGCCTTCAAGAAGGTTAACACCTGGATGGAGGAAGGAAGACCCAAGACAAGACTTCTTTTGCCCTGCCTCCGTCCAAGCTGAGCGAGAAGGCAGGTATGTGGTAAGGACACTGAGGAGCGTCGGCTCAAGAGTTCCTTAACGTTGTCCCAGGGAGACTTCTCAAATCTTGGTCGACGCGCCTGGAATGGTCCCTATGTCGGCTGCCAAAGTGTCCTGGACTATGTCGGAGACGGATCACCATTTGAAAGGACTGTTTCGAACCATGGAGGTCTTCAATTTCCTGGACTGGTGTTTGGGGCTCTGACAGGATTAGGGTCCCGACTCGATGCCTGGGGAGCTGTCCAGCGTGTTGAACTGCATGGACAAGGCAGTCAGGGATGGCTCGGAAGAACTGGCTTTTCTTTTTGTAAGAAACATAGGGCCTCTTGAAGAAGAGGGCCTTGTAACCTATAATCTTGCTGATCCTATGGCCCTACCAGCCAGCTGGCCATACCAGTTAAAAACCGCTTCTCGTGCGATCAGCGAAGTTAAGCAACGTTGGGTCTGGTCAGTACAAATGGGTGACCGCCTGGGAACACCAGATGCCTTTAGCGTCTACATCTTTTGCAAAGTCAGTTTCTCCGTTGCAGAGGGCTTTGCTGTTCTCCTCCGTTTTCGAGCCATCTCTTCCCCAGTCCTTGTTCAAGGATCTCTCCTCCAGCTTGAAGGAGGCCACTCAAGACCTCTTGGCCCACTCGTCAAGACGCCCTTCAGTCCCTTTGATGTCGTTGTCGGGTCAGACCTCCAGGAAGTAGAAGCCCTTTCGTGGAGGAGCTTCTTCCTCGAGATCTTCTCCCGAAAAATGAGGTCTTTTCAGGACTGGGGCCCGCCTAAACCTTGGGGCAGGAAGTGATTTGCAGCGCCTCCAGACACCTGTAGGAGCCAGGCTTCTTTCGTTTGTGAGCAGCCTGGAGAGCAAGAGGGCAGACACCTGGTCCCTTGAAGTTATCGAGAGAGGATACAAGATCCCTTTCTCGACTCACCACTTCTGTGCACGTCCACCCAGGGATCTGTCGTCCTCATTCCATCAAGAGAAGCAACAGATCCTTTTCGAGCTATTAGAGCAAATGCTCGAGAAAGAGCTGTGGAGCAAGTCCTGGAGCTGGACTCCCAGGATTCTACAACCGACTGTTCCTAGTTCCGAAGCAGTCGGGAGGATTGAGACTAGTCCTTGATGTCAGTAGACTGAACCGCTTCATGGTGAAGGAGAAGTTCACGATGGAGACGTCCCAGTCTGTTTTAGGAGCATTAAGACCAGGAGATTCGATGGTCGCTCTGGACTTACAGGACGCTTACTTTCACGTTCCCATACATCCCCATTCAAGGAAGTATTTGAGGTTTGTACTAGGGGACGAGTGTTTCAATGCAGAGCTCTTTTTCGACCCCTAAGCACAGCTCCCATGATCTTCACGATTATCATGAGAAATGTGGCGAGATGGCTTCACTTGGCGGGTATTCAAGAATCTCGCTTTACCTGGCCGATTGGCTCATCCGAGCCTCTTCACAGTCAAGGTGTCTGGAGGACCTGAATGCGAATTTAGAGTTGACAAAGTCCCTAGGACTTCTAGTGAACGAAAGAAAAGTCCCATCTGATCCCGAGCAGTCCATCGTCTATCTGGGGATTCAGATGGTTTCAGTGGTTTTCAAGCTTTTTCCATCCCAGGAACGTCAGTAGCAATGCTTAGAAAAAGTCTCATCCTTCCTAGGGAAGGAAATATGCTCGGTGAGGGAATGGACTGAGTTTGCTGGGGACCATTTCCTCTCTGGAGAAGTTTGTTTCCCTGGGAAGACTTCATCTCAGGCACCTCCAGTTTTTCCTGGCGGAAAACTGAATAGACAAGGAGAATCTAGGAGACCTGAAGATCTCTCCCGTTTTCAAGATTCACCTGAGGTCTGGCTCGACCCCCCGAGGTTGGCAGAAGGGGTTTCTCTATGCCCTCAGAGCCCCGACCTGGTGTTGTTTTCCTACGCTCCCAGGGAGGGATGGGGAGCAACACTAGGAGGAGAGAAAGTGTCAGGCACCTGGAGAGGGGAACAGGTGTCCTGGCACATCAATCTCAAGGAATGGACTGCGATCCTGCTGGCCCTTCAATCCTTCGAGCCAAGTGTCAGGCCGAGTCGTTTGTAAATTCAGACAACTCCACAGCCCTGGCACCTCAAGAAACAGGGAGGAACTCGTTCCGGTCCCTGTTCGCCCTGGCGAAGGAGATCCTGCTTTGGGCCCATGGCAGGATCACGCATCCTTGCAAGGTTCATTGCAGGAGTGGAGAATATCCATAGCGGACCTTCTCGGTCGAAACAGCGGAACTTCTACCGACTGAGTGGACCCTTCACGAGGAAGTATGTCAGGAGCTGTGGAGGTTATGGGGACGTCCTTGGTAGATCTGCTCAGGCAGCCCCATTTCGAAAGGTACCTCAAAACTTCCCCGATCTGAGTCTAACTGCATTCAGACTATCAGCCGACAACAAGGATCTTCACGATCTCTTGAGATCCTTTGAGACTGTCAAGGTACCTCATTCCAGGACGCCTCCTGGAACCTGGATGTCGTCCTAAATTTTTATGACTCAAATACCTTCTAGCCTCTTTCTCTGGATCGTTTCTCAAGAATGTGACAAGGAAGGTTTTTTTCTCTAACTGCTCTGGCTACAGATCTCTGAAGAGAGTTAGTGAACTTCAGGCTAACAATAATCATGTAGGTTTTAGAGGCCATAATGCAGTATGTTCTCTAAGCCGTATGTTCTTGAAAACAGAGAACCCGTCTGGCCCTTGGCCCAGGACCTTCGAGATTAAGGTATGACAAATTCTCAGACATGAACCAGAAAGAGTCATGTGTCCTGTCAGGGCTCTCAAATTTTATTTGCAGAAGACTCGGGAAAGTCGAGGTCCTTCGGACAGTCTGTGGTGCTCTGTCAAGAGGCCGGATTTGCCTCTTTCTAAGAATGCACTGGCGTTCTTTTTAGAAGCACCATTTTAGACGCACTTTCCATTAAGGCGTTCAAGACAGTGACAAGAGTCTTTTGAAGTTAAGGCTCACGAAAGTTAGAGCCATTGCAACCTCAGTGGCTTTCCAGAAGAACATGTCCCTTTGCGATCTTCTGGGTACCACCTTCTGTACAAAGCCCTTTCTTTAGGAGGGTTGCTTCACAAAACTTGTGGACGTTCAAGACGACATCCCTGACTGCTATTGTCCAGGACAAGACGTTCACTCCAGATCGGCCCCATAACACTTCTAGGCCTGGACCTCTGTCGGACTCCCAGGACCAGGGAGAGGGCAAAGTTAAAAACCCACAGGAGGGTTACGGGGGCTTCCACCGATCTGGCGACCTCAGAAAGGACCTGTTGTCGCTTCTGCAGACACAGTGTTGCGGGAGGGAGCGATACTCATCCTATCCTTTAGAGGTTAGGAAAATATTTTAATCTTGATTTTGTTTTTTTTTACGTCAGATCGGTCCAATTTCGCTCTCCCGGCCTGGACCTCTGTCAGACTCCCAGGACCAGGGAGAGGGCATGTCGAGAGCCAAAAGAAGATTTTCCTTGAGGCTTCCCCGATCTTCCATCCCTTTGCAGGACCTGTTGAGAGCTCTTCAGGTGGTTGGTCGTTGCTCCTTTTGCCCTCACAGTATGGCCTTATGATCTAACTCCCATTGTGGTCATGCCCCAGAAGGACAGATCATCTAGAACTCACCAGCTATGCTAGGTCACTACCTTGCTGGAGACTCTAGTAAAGCAGAAGCAGGCTTGGGTGACAGTAATCACTGAAGTCAGCTATGCTAACAAAGGCCTGGACCTCTGTCGGACTCCCAGGACCAGGAGAGTCATGGGCTCGAAAGCTGTAAGTTGGTTTGGGGACTTCCCACCGATCTGGCGTCCCTTCGGCAGGTCCTGTTGATGCTCTCGGTCAGGTGGTTGGTCGTTGCTCCTTTTGCTCTCACAGTATGGTCTTATGATCTAGTCCCATTGTGGTCATGCCCCGTGGACAGATCATCTAGAACTCACCAGCTATATAGGTCACTACCTTGCTGGAGACTGTAGTAAAGCAGAAGCAGGCTTGGGATGACTGTAATCACGAAGTCAGCTATGCTAACAAGTAAGAAACCAAGAGCGTCAATCGCCTACATATATTTGTTTCCTAAATCCTATTCTGTCTCTTCCCACCTCCAATGGTGGGATTCAGCTATATATATATCTGACAGGTAAGTTACATGAACAAAATGATATTTTAATGATAAAATAAAGTTTGTTCATACTTACCTGGCAGATATATATAATCATAGTGCCCACCCTCCTCCCCTCAGGAGACAGTGGCACTAGAAAATCTGAATAGAAAATGGGAATGGTTCCTGATACCGCCTCCCAGCGGCGGGAATGGGTATTAACCACCTGGCCCACTGATCTTTTAACTGGTTTTGGAATTCTGTCGGACTTTGGAGAATACAGCTATATATATCTCCAGCAGTAAGTATGAACAAACTTTATTTTATCATTAAAATATCATATTTGGAATGGTTTGGTTTTGATAAAAGATGGTGATGATAATAGTAAGCAGAGTTCTCCTTCAGGTAGGGTAGTCATATCTGAAAAGGTATTTCAATATCTGTATAGCATAATGCAGGCTGTTCAGTGGTCCTCCTACATTTTACTACTACTATTAAAGCGGCACAAGGATTGAAGTACAAAGGCAGAAAAGTCATGTTAAAAAAGTAATACTTCAGAGGAGAAAACTGCTGATGGTGCAGTTGTTCAGTTATATTGATAATGTTCCATTTAAGCTAGATGATTTGGAGGTAATTACTGTATCAGTTATTTAAAGCCAAATTTGGAACAAGTACAAATGTATGTTAAAAGGTTCCCCCAGTTATCTTTAAAGAAGTTTTTATAAGAAAACAGGTTGGCCATGATGGTGTTCGTTAGGGCTTTTGTTAAGAAATAGGTTTTTGTTTCTTTGGAAACTATTCATTTCTGGTATAAAGATTGTTATGTTGATACATTCCATTTAACTTGCTGAAAGGTACCTTTGACCCCACTGTGAAGGACAGCAGAGGTGGCATTGTGATCATGGTACTGTTTTTGACTAAGACGCCGCCCATAATACAGTCTTTTTCTTGCTAAACCTGAACTTTTGCAAATCTCTTTGTGATTGAAGGCAGTTTCATTGTGATGTGGATATGTTGACCATGGTTGCCTGTTGTCTAGTGAAGGAACTAATGCATAATTATAAGCTTATAACAAAGTAGAGCCGGCTGTACAGGTATTGTTCTGCCAAAAGCCTTTGGTATGGTAGATGAATATTTTACTGACTTTAGGTTTTTGATTGCTGTGCTGCTGTTGCTAGTATGTTATTTAAGAAACCAGACAGGTAGGCTCATCCAAAATCAGACTGCCTAGTTCTGATTGTTACTACTGATAGGTTTATAAGACAGGGTAATTTTGTTTCCCTTTTTGTTGAGTCTCAGATAGTAGAGTAAAAACTAAATATAATAATAAGACATCTTGTCAGGGCATGTAAGTGAAAATAAAACTGCACTAAAGAGATGATTTTCTATCCTGTTTTGGTTGTCTTTCAGTCAAAAACCAAAATTTATATAAAGATGTTTATTGAGTAAAACCTTAGTTCCTTTTATGACAACAATAGTGAAAACTACAGTAAAATCCCGTATTCGTTGGGGATGCCTACTGAACCCCACCCCCAAATAGCTAAAATCCGCAACCACTTGAAACCCCTCTAAAAACACTTAGAACTGCCTCTTTTGATAGTTTAAACACAAAAAAAATCTAAAAATGCTTATACCTGTCAGAATTTTAATAGTTTTATCAGTGAAAGTGCATTTAGCCAGTGAAAAATACCGTGAATGGGCAAATTTTTTGTGAATAATGGGTATATATGTTCCACAGAGAAATCCGCGAATAGGTGAGTCCGCGAATCGTGAGACCGCGAATATTGGGGGTTTACTGTAGTTTATTTTGTTTTCATTGTCTTTCAGGAAGTCAAAATATGAGATATTTAGGTTTACCAGCATAATCCAACAATCTTATTTCAGCTGATAGAGAGTTGCTTGCTTATTTTAAGACAATTACCTAAGTGAAAGGAGGTACTGTACTGTATTGGCATATAATAAAATTAATTTGCCTCGGTGAAAACAAGGGTTTTTTTTCAATGAAGCACTGATATTATATTCCAGAATTTTATCTGACTTATGTGCAGACAGTATTGCCTATGATATTTTCTGTGTATTTCCTTGGTCGAAAAACATGAACCTTGCAAGGACTTACCCTTTCATGGATTCAGCCTAGCAAGGACTTACCCTTTCATGGATTCAGCCCTTTTATTTTACGGATTCCAAGTTATTGTCAAGACATATAAGCATTTTCTTAGAAGATATTTGGGTTTGCTCACTCTGATTTGTAACTTGAAGTAAATGCTTGTAGCTATAGGTGACATCTTGTTGATTTGTAACTATTGTGATAATGGTATTACTGTATTGATTTAGTTTACTTATTTGAGCAAATATATTTTTGTAATTAGGATATTTTGCCATTTTTGTTTTTCATTAGATTTTTTGAATGCTTATAATATTAAGTGTTCTATTGAGGCTTTTAATAAGCTTTATTATCTTGCAAATGATTCATAACACTGTTAACCATTTTGTCTGCTAACATAAAAGTTTGGGTTTAGTTAGCTCCAGAGTTGTGAACTCTGTGGTTCTTGATAGTCCCATGTGGGATGAGGTGGCTGTGTCCCACCACAGGCACATCATTTACTCCTTAGGTCAACAGAGCCATCATAGTCTTTTCATGTAACATCCCCAAGTTGTTTTCCCCTTTCTGGTTAGTCCTGAAAAAGCTAAAATATTTTCAAGTTTCGAAAACATAACATCAGTCAACAGTCTTAGGGAGGCACACTTTATTTAAGTTTACCTTAAAGTCTCCTCAGCCAAGTACTGTACTTTAGAGAATAGATTCTGAACTTTTAATGAAGCTCTCTCTCTCTCTCTCTCTCTCTCTCTCTCTCTCTCTCTCTCTCTCTCTCTCTCTCTCTCTCTCTCTCTCTCTCTCTCATATCAAAATAGTTATACAGCAGTATGTTGAGTAAGTAAATTTAACTGTAAACATAAGAATGATTTTTTTTTTTAACTTTCAGGTAAACAAGTGCATCTTGAGAGTCTTCTGGTCTGGTCTTCAGCAAATACTGGCAAGGAAACCTTGAGAAACCAAGTAAGGGGTCATAATAATAATGTAGGAACTACAACATTTAACCTCATAACCTCTTAACACCCTTGTATGTTAACCTCATAACCTCTTAACACCCTTGTATGAACTTTATATTTTATGGTGGATGGGTAGATTTAAAACATTTTCATTGGAATTTCTATGGGTCTGAATATTTCTTTGGCTGTAGTTTTTTTCTGGAATTGATGGTGGTATGTGTACAAAAAATAAGTGAAGTTAAAGTGCACTTGAAAAGATTGATGTTAAATCTTGATGCAGTAGTAAAGTAATAAGTACAGTCGTTGAAGAGGCACTCCTTTTCCTGACCCTTGTTGGAATAGATATTAATGCTTAAATATTGATGAAATAGGGTTATCACCTTTTCCTAAGTATGGGTTTCAAAAACTACTCAAGTATGTCAACTTGGGGAGATTTAGCAAATACTATTGAATCACAATATGTAGTTTTCTCGAGTGGTTAGATTTTTGCAAAAATTTTTAATAATTGTATATTTGTTTAAGAACTATCATCATAAGTTGAACAATCGAATTGTCTGTGGATGTACTGACTGTACTGTATTTAAGTGCTACACATTCAGGTAAAAGATAATAATGAACAAGTAATGTTATTTTACTTACATAACATTTGTCATTTAATGTGTAAAGTGAAGGATAAAGTTAGTCACCTGACCATAATACTACTGTAATGCAAACGATGAAACTTGATGCCTAAAATCTAATACAAAACCAAATGGTTTAATTCTGGTCATTGTCTCTGGACAGTTGAGATGGCTTAGTGCAAACTTTGATTAGCTTTATACAGTAAAGTCAAACATGTTTCTGCAAGCAGAATGGAATAAAGGATTCTTAAAAAGGGGTTCTGAGGAAGGTGTTTACTAAGGTCTAGAGAATACAAGATCTTCTCACGCACAGGATTAACGAGGGTAAGGAGATGGGAGTTAAGAAACGTGACATCACACGGTCTACTTGCTTTCTCCTCTGCCCAAGCTCTGTGCAAATGGGAAAACTGTTCTCCTGTTTCCTTGTTGACTCTTTTTAATATTAAATTTTATGATTCATTCTTTTAGAAAAATAAAGCACAAGTTGACCATATTCATTTCTATACATATATTCATCCAAATAATTACAACTGGAATTTAAAAATGAAAAAACATTTTTCACTGTGATAACTCACATTCAAATACACATATACGAGTACATGTATACATAAGGTTAACAATTGTGACCAACTTTTTCGTTATGTTTGCAGTGAAGACTTTCTATTGAAAGGCACTCCAGAACTGAATAAATCAAACCACTTATCAGCAAGGCAAATGAACTGGCACTCTCCAAGTGCCTATCCACAATCAGACCTTTTTCTCCAAAGTGTTTGAGATTTTTGTGAGTGGCAGAGTAACTGTAACGCTAATTTCACTGTCATACCCTCCATACCTGTAACACTTGAATGCTTTTCAAATAGTTTATGAGTTGTCATTAGAGCACTCTTACTTTTCTTAATTAGTTTTCTGACTCAATGTGAGCAGTCCTACAGTCTGATAACCTAGATCCATGGTCTAAGAAGGTGAAGTGTTTTGATGTGTTTTATCAAGTGAGGAGCATTGGCAAATACATGTATTTCCCTGCAATAATCCACAGGATTAGCAATGTTGGATTAGTTTCACCATTGCCTATTGAATTCCATAACCTTATATTTGTTGCCCCAAGTCATTAACCATACCAACAATAGGAAATCCAGCTCTCGCTCTCTTAATGGTGAATTCAAATAGGAGAATTTTAGTTACTGTATATCGGTGTCGAAATTATAATGAATAAGCTGTTTCCAAGGTCTGACTTTTACACATTGCACTTTTGATCTAGGTTCATATAAAGCGTCTGTGCCTTTATCATAACTCTATCTTTTTGCGACACTACACTTGTCGTCCATAGGAAATCTATGAAGAATTAGATCCCCATTTTTTTCTTATTTTCAAAGTACCCATTTACTGCACAAGAGTTGGCTCATATCACTTAAACTGTCTGAGTTGCAGCAAGAAAGAGAAACATATAAGGCCACTATTACGGACAATGTCAATACCAAATATGTGGAAGCAAGGCCTACACTGTTTGTTTGTAAATGAACTGATCAGTCAAATATCACCAAGGACCGTGAGCAGACCGCATGACGTCACAACCTCTACCCGTGCATTAGATCCCAATTTTGGGTCAGCTGTGAGAAGACCTTGTATTCTCTAGACCTTGGTATTTACAACATATAAATTCCTAAAATCTTCCAAAATACTAAATGATCTGATGTGCAAATGAGAGAAGCTGGTGAAATATAAAAGGATTAAATAGTGGCTAGTTAGTTGTATGATGTCAGTAGTCACCTCCCATTCAAAATAAAAAATATTTACATGCATGACTTTGCTGTATACTACTCACTGTCAAACGAGACATGCTGAATATGTTATCAATTATGTTGTGGCAAAAATAGAGCTGGCCATAACAGTAAGTTTCAATTGTTCATAGAAAAACCACAGAAGTTATGTTTCAAAAATGTAAAGTGGAAAAAATTACCTGTGATTAAATGTTAGGGATCATATCCACCTTAGGTCCTTGTACTTCATCTCTCTCTTATTTATCTTGTTATCTTGCTGTCCAATCACTCCAATTCCTACTTTCAGTGTCTTAAGTGCTGAATGGCTGAAAGTGCCCTGGTGCTTAGCTTGGCAGCCTAAATTTCATAAAAGAAAAAGTTAAACACTTAAACTGGAAAATCCATATAGTTCATATAAAAGCCAAATGCATTAAATTTGATGAAATCAGTTATCTTGCACAGATTGGAGAACTGATAGACAAGCCTTAACAATGTTGTACAAAGCAACTTACTTATGTTTTAGACAAGGGCAGCTTTGGAGACAACTTTGAAAAGTGGATCCAGTTCATAATGAGACTGAATGAATATGGAAGCTTTTAAAACTCCACAAAATTCATTGTGAATGAGTAGTAATGTGCATTGCAGTACCTGCGCAGTAAAAATACAGGCAAGCGATTCACCAACAAAAGACATTGTTTAAAGAGGTTTAATCACTCTCTACCTTTCCCAATCAAACCCGATAAACACTACAATAGAAATCCCTCTTGGTTGAATAGTGTGTAAGATACAAACTTGTACACACTTTAAATATCTAAAAGCTATACATACCCCAGATAATCTGTTAACAACATGAAACAATGTGTAAGACTTACGTAAAGGTACACTGTAGTAATACTGAGGTATCCAAATTATCGGGCATGGGATTTTGCAGCCATCTCACGTATAAAAACAAATGTTTTCCTTGCCTAACAGTATTTCTGTTTTCATGGAAGAATTAGGTGCAATAGGATCATCCATTTATATTATTAAAGATATGCCATTACAAAGCTTTGTAATTTTCAACTGGTCGAAAAGTGTTCTAGAAACACTTTGAAATTGTAATCTCAAAAATACCCTTGCTCAAGAAATTAAAGTATCACTGCAAATTTTTTAATATGAAAATATAAAGATATGTTGGGTTCATGCCCATGCACTCATTACAGGAAGTGAAGCCAATAAAGCAGCCTTAGCTGCAACTGCTATGATAACACCAAGATATTCTTTTAGTAATTATATAACATCTCAAAACCCTATGATAAGAAATTGTGGATTTTATGTAATTATAAACCTGCTACAGCGGTAACAAATTAAAAAGGTCAAGCCAGATTTTGGAACAAGGAAATCATGCGAGAAAGGATGACTTGCACAAGTAATTTTGACACATCTTGGAAATGGTCACTTGCATTTAACCCATGGGTGTTTGATGAATTACCTGCATGATTTAATTCCTATATATGTACATGTAAAGTAACACTGACAGACAATTTTTGTAAGAATTTCAAGATATAGTCAACAATCTATGTCAAATTTTGGAAACAAATCGGTTAAATTTTATCAATCTCAATTTTAAAATTTTTAATCTAACGTAATAAAATCGAACATTATTATTAATAGACCAATCCTTCTGGTTGGCCCTGTGAGAGCAGAGTAAATTATCTCAGTGACCTGGATAAACTACTTAGTAATAATGGTAGTCCATGAGATTAACCATTAAATGGTAATATATAGATAAGGTGTTGCAAAAGAAAGCAGTTTTTTCTTTTTTTATTGAGAATTTAGGTGCCAGAGCAAGATTTCTTGAGGTATATCAGTCGTTAACCAAAGTCTGTCATAAAATATCTTTGTGCATTTAAGTTACCTTATGTTTTGTTCATGACACTTACCTGCCAGATATATATAGCTGTATTTCTCCGAAATCCGACAGAATTTCAAAACTCGTGGCTGCAGTGTGGCCAGGTGGTTAGTACTCATTCCCGCCGCTGGGAGGGGAATCGGGAACCATTCCATTTTCTATTCAGATTTTCTCTGTGCCGGTACTGTTAACATCTGTTACAGTACCTCCGCCTCTAGTTTCGTTAACTTGCTTATTCCCAAAAGTATTCTCTTGACTTTTGGTTTTGATTCTTGGACTGTGGATTGGCACACGCTTTTCTGGACTGTTGTGGATTTTGCTTATGACCTCTCTTTAACTATGTCTGGTTCTAGTTCTGCTAGTTTCCGTGTATGTTGTATGAGTGATTGTAAGGTGAGGCTACAGCCGGTGACCCTCACTCAGGTTTGTTTGAGGTGTAGGGGCATGTTTGTCTTATAGATGATCGATGTAAGGAGTGTGAACCTTTATCGGATGCAGGCTGGAAGTCTTACGATTCGTATGTTCGCAAGTTGGGCGTGACAGGGTTAGGAGGTCTTCCTCCAGGAGTGTGTGCAAGAGTCAGGTTATTTCCTCTCCTGATAATCCTAACGTTTGATGTTGCACCTGTCCTGTGGTTTTGCCTTCGGGCCCTGATATTGTGTCTGTGGAGGTTGGCCTGGCGCAGAGATCATGAGTTCTATCCGTCTTTCGAGAACAAGTGACATCTCTCCAAAGTGCTGTGAAGTGTAGTGCTCCCCCAGTGTTGTGGAGGGGGCGTCAGATCGGCCCCATAATGCTTCTAGGCCTGGACACGTGTCAGACTCCCAGGACTCAGGAGAAGGCATGTCGAAAGCCGCAAGAAGGTTACGGGGCTTCCCGATCTGGCGTCCCTTCGGCAGTTCCTGTTAATAAACTTCCCCAGGCTGCAGAGATCGTGCTTCGCGCATTCTCAGGACTGCTTTCGTCCTCGAGCGTCCTCCCCGCGCCAAGATGGAATTCTCGTAAGGACTCTCGTCCTCTCAAGAGGAGTTGTGTTCAAGAGGACGTTTCTCGTCAGTCTTCTTCGTCGGCTAGTTATTTTGAAGCCTTTCCACATGAAAGAAGTCTAGGATTTCGATCTGATGAGGATGTTTGGGCGCCCCAGCACGCTCTATGGAGAGAACTTTTTCTTGCTCTGTGAGGAAGAAGAAGGCGTCCTCGCCCATCGTCTTCCCATAGGATTGTCTCTCCTCCCAGACATGTTTCTTCTCCTTCTAAGAAGATTTTGTTGGAGATGCAGCGACAGTTGTCTTCTCTTATTGCAGAGAAGGACTCTGCTCCTCGTCGTCCAAGGACTTGACTTTTGCCTGTCAAGAGATCAAGGAAGTCTCCTTCTCCTGCTCCGCTTTCGTCGTCTCCTTCTCCTGTGTCATCGCTTGTCCCTGTTAGCTCTCTTGCTCGTCGTGGCGCTCGTCAACAGGGCGCTTCGCATCTTCCGTGGCGCTTCGGTAGCCGCTCTTCCAGGACGCTTCTGTTCAGGGCGCTCGACAGGGCGCTCTTCCGGTTTTTGGCGTGGCGCCCTGTGGCGGCTCTTCAGGGCGCTCTCCGGACGCTCCGCGGGCGTTCGCCGGTTGCTCTTCAGGGCGTTCCGGACATTCTGTTTCATCTGAAAAAGAAGATCCCTTCTTGATTGGACCTCAAGGCCTTCGTTCCCTAAAGTGTTGGGTGACTGAAGTTTGCTTCTCCGGCTGTGGCGGGAGAGGTGTCTGCCGATTCCGGATCCTGCTGAAGTCGAGCTCTCGTCTGCTTCCTCTTCTTCGGATTATCAAGTTTTAACCAGCTTGTAAGGACTTGTTAGGGGACAAGTTTAAACCTTCGACTCCTCTTTCTCCTCCTTCTCAGCTAGCTTCCTCCAAAGCTAGAGAGCTCCTGGGTTTTTGAAGATGACTTCTTCGTTGGCGACCAAGAGGGCTTTCAAGAAAGTCAACATGTGGATGGAGGAACGGAAGTCCCATGGCAAGACCTCTTTCGCTGTGCCTCCGTCTAAGCTTTCAGGCAAGGCTGGTATGTGGTATGAGACGGAGCAGACACTGTGTTGGGAGAAGAAGGCAATACTCATCCCTATCCTTTAGGGGTTAGGTAGTATTTTTAATCTTGTTGTTGTTTATTTCTGGTTGTTGGGTGGCCATTGAGGTGGACATCCCAATTTTTAACCTATGCTAGGTTCTTTTACCTTAGATAGGGCGGTCAGGTGGTTGGTCGTTGCTCCTTCTCCCTCTCTGTATGGTAACATGATCTAGTCCTATTGTGGTCACGCCCCCTTGGACAGGTCATCTGGATCTCTCAGCTTTATAGGTCCCTACCTTGCTGGAGACTCTGGATAAGCAGAAGCAGGCTTGGGTGACAGATAACCTCGAAGTCAGCTATGCTAACAGGTAAGGAACCAAGGCGTCATTCGCCTACATTTATTGTTTCTAAATCCTATTCTGTCTCTTCCACCTCCTACGGTGGGATTCAGCTATATATATATCTGGCAGGTAAAAGTGTCATGAACAAAATGATATTTTAATGATAAAATAAGGTTTGTTCATACTTACTGGCAGATATATACTCTTAGTGCCCTCCCGCCTCCCCTCTTGAGACAGTGGCACTAGAAAATCTGAATAGAAAATGGGAATGGTTCCACGATTCCCGCCTCCCAGCTGTGAGTGCAACTGCCTGGCCACACTGCGTGTGCCCAAATTCTGTCGGATTTCGGAAATACAGCTATATATATATCTGCCAGGTAAGTATGAACAAACCTTATTTTATCATTAAAATATCATTTTGGTGATTGTCTTTTTCTCCCTTGATTATTATATCGTAAAAACGACTGACTAATCTCTTGTTCATCATTTACTTCATATTTAGAAGTATCAAAAAAACTCAGTGAAAAACAGCACGGAATGATTTAGTATCTATCTAGCATACACTGGACAAAATTGCTAATGACAGTCTTAGAGAAAACTTAATACATAAACATGTCCAAAACAGATTCTTTGGAGGAATACTTTGTTTTTATCATTAGTGCAACAGAAGTGTGTGTGTTTCTATGAGCAGCTACTCGAATAGAGGTTCTGTTTCCTTCTTAGTAAAGTAATTAGCATTTCTGAAGTAACGTACCGAAGTTAGTCTCAGTAGTTTGGTTGGTCAGTGCCACAAAGTCAAAAATTCTTTTTTTCAGATGAGAAGGTGGTGGTTATTTGTGGCTGAAGGGCACTCATCATCATTATTAATCATCAAGGGGTTTATGCTGGCTTTTCCTCTATTTGGCTGGAGGCAAAAGGAGTATTTGATTGAATTCCTGTGTCCTTTTCCATGATTTCCTTGGCTTTTCTACACATAGTTCTTTTTGGCACTTAGATATTCACTGCTTTTCTGTCAAGCTGTTTCTCACATCTCGCATGGTCTAAACCATCTCATTTTGTAAGATCTGCCTACTTTAGTCTATGGACATCACTTGTATTTCTGTCTTCCCATTCAGCTTTGGCTCTAAGTCTTAGCTTCATATTGTGGCACCTTTTCAGCTTCTTAATTTTATCTTTGTCAGCACAGTTTTTTTTGCTTATCTGAGTAATACAGGCCTTGTACATCTATGAGAAGTCTTTGTTCTATTTGATAATTGAGTCTATATTTACCAGTTGTTGAG
The DNA here is from genome assembly GCF_040412425.1 of Macrobrachium rosenbergii. Taxonomy (NCBI): domain Eukaryota; kingdom Metazoa; phylum Arthropoda; class Malacostraca; order Decapoda; family Palaemonidae; genus Macrobrachium; species Macrobrachium rosenbergii. The sequence continues at coordinate 108,193,009 of NC_089752.1, forward strand.
CAGTCATTTTCAAATACATCATTTTCTACTTCATACAGGCTATTGCTTTTTTCTTCTTTACTGTACTTAGTAGGTTTCAAGGTAACAGGTATGTTTTGCCTTTTCCAAGAACAGCCCATAGCTTGTCCATGTTCTGATCTCTTTGGACATCCATGTGACATCTTCCTATATTCAGGTCAAACTACATCAGTGGTCGGCTCTGCTGCAGCTTTTAGCAAATCACCTTTTACTCCATATGGTCTTGGGGGTTTTCCTCTTGCGTGGTTTATGAGAGTACTTTTAACCCTGGTCAGACACTACTATACTGACTAGTTTTGTTTGTTCCACTGCTTTTCCATCTGGTCAGACACTTTACTGAATGGTTTTGTTTATTCCAGTGCTGAGATGAGATTCTGATTAAGTTCTTCCCAACTCCTCCTTTCCATGTTCTCCTCCTGTACTTGTTCTCTGCCGAACTTGGAGGCTCTCTTTGTGACGTCTGTTGACCTTATCACATTTTGATCCATAACCATGTCTGTCTCATTATTCTGTCTTCAATATTGTGTTGTATTCTTTTTTATACTATATTTACTGTTGACCTAATCTTCATATGCTTTGTATCCCTTGCTATTGAATCAGTTCTTAGCACTCCTTGCTGTATTAATCATATCAAACATGTCTCGTCTGGTATAATAGAGCAGTCCTTTTTCGTATAAAACAAGTCCTTTTCAATTCCTCTACTTTTGATGCAATCAGCTCTTGAGTTTCTTACTCATTGGTGTTTTTTCCCAGGTCATTTCTTTCCTTCTATTTCTTAAAATAATGATAGTCAGTTCCTACATGACTACAGTTTTAGAACTCATCTTACTAGTATTCCCTGTTGACTGATGCTTCTACCAATTCATCAGGTAACATCTCAAAGTTATTGCTTTTCCTCTTCTGGTCGTACTGGTTGTGAAGCGTATACTGAGAACATGTGCATCACTATCTTTCTTTAGATCATTCTAATGTTCGTTTTTTCATTTATTTGTCCCACATGTCACATACCATTTTATCTTTGCCCAGTTTGTCAACTGTCTTTTTTGGTGTATATGCCAGGAGAATTTGTTTTTGCATGTCACCACCAATTGATTTCGTGCCATATTCTTTATAGCTTATCTCCCGTTTATAGCAATTGTCCATGTTTAGTTTAACCAGCATCTCTGTTGCTTGTTCCCTTTTTCATAACGGTATTCTCAACTTGAAAGTTCTCACTTTTGAGCTTGCTTTGTATCTATTTGCTCCAATAGTTGTTTGTACCGAGTCCCTACAAAAAAAGTGGAACCAAAAATGAGTCAGTCGGATTGTTATAACAATGGGAGCGTTTTAGGCCATAGTATTTTAAATGCACTGTTCAGTAATAAGTTATTCTGAAGTTGGAACATGTGAAGACAGGTAAGACTATTTTTTTTCAGCTTGATTGCCAAGTACAGTATTGCTGTACTGAAGGAAAGTGGAAACCTTTGGGTTGAGTAGTGTGGAAACTGGGGATTTGCAGTTGAGACATAACCAAAGTATTCATCAAGTTACTCGTTTGGTCAAGTAGTTGTTGAGATTTGTTCTTCACACAACTACAAACTGTATAAGGTCCTAAGTGGGCGAAATTAAAAGTTTAGTGAATATAGTGTGTGAAGTTATTGTATGTTTTCTATAGAATCAAAAGCAAATATGGTTTAATTTATACTATTTCTCTTGGACTGGCTGTGAAGAGGTTTATAGTGGGTATAGCATGCAAAGATATAAGTTTAAATTTTTTACTGGAAATGTTGTTTAGTCATTTACTGGGAACTACCTCCAATATTGGACAGACCTGTGATAGGGCACCCCTAAACTAGTAATATCCTTATGCGATTTTTGTTACTTGTACATTATTAGGTTTAAAATCTATGATATGTGTGTGAATATGATGGACTGCAATGATAGTGTTAGATGGACATTATTGTAGTGTGAGTATGATGGACATTATGTAGAAAGTATATACTTGATATACTACAGTAATCTGGACACTTAGTTTATATTTGAATATGTGGCTGCAATGTTAGAGATGTGTTCATTATGTACTTCATGAGCAGGAGTGTGTTCATCGTACTTCGAAACCAAAGTAGTTAAAAAAGACCTTTAGCATTATTGCATTATGAAAGGAATAACTGTACAATACTTAAGGGAATTGAATACAGTGTGAGAACCGACTCAAATGTTTTTAAGAAGTGTTGTTTGAGAGTCAGGACTTTTGTTATTTACTGCTCAAGGTTCTTGTGTTTTTCACCATGTTAATTTAATAGTCTACAGCTTAATTTTTGAAATGTTCTCAGGCTTAAGTATTGTTTGCTACACCTAAGACTCTGTTACACAATTTTGCATTTTAATTGGTTAGCATAACTTCTCATAATATACCAGGCGGATGAGGTTTGTTAGAGATAAGTTAATTCTGAAAATGTTATGATGCCTTTAATTTTGCATATACAGTACACTGTACTGTAATAAAATATTTAGCATTCAAGTCAAGCCATGTGCCGTTTAAAAATTAATTGAAAAATCCTTTGGTTTATAGTTGGGTAGTAAATTTTGTAATTGCTTCATGTCTTTATTAACTGATGTTTATGGAAAAACAATAACTGTGTATTTTACAGTCTTTCAGATACCTCAGTAGTGCTGCTTGTCATAGAATTCTAGGAGACTGGAACCTCGGGTAATTAAGGAAGACGGGACATTCCTGTGTCTCTGTTCCTGGACAGCAGGCGATATTCAAGGAAGAAGGAAGGACATTCCTACGTTACATTCCTGGACAGCAAGTGATATTCAAGGAAGAAGGAAGGACATTCCTACGTCTCGTTTCTGGACAGCAGGCGATATTCAAGGAAGAAAGGAAGGACATTCCTACATTACATTCCTGGACAGCAGCTGATAATGTTCAAGAAAGATAGAAATAGACTTTCCTACCTTATGTTCCTGGAAAGGAAGGCGATTTTCAAAGAAGGAATGGAGGATATTCTCTGTGTTCACCAAGGAAAGAAAGGAAGGACATTCCATTTTTGGACAGCAGGCGATATTCAAGGCAGAAAGGAAGGATATTTCTATTCTACATCTGTTTCCTGGACTGCAGGCGATATTCAAGGAAGAAAGGAAGGACATTCCTACGTTACGTTCCTGGACAGCATGCTGATGATGTTCAAGGAAGAAAGGAAGACTTTCCTACCTTTTGTTTCTGGACCTTTTCATGTTCCTGGACAGCAGGCAATTTTCCTTATGTTCATGGAAGGAATGGAGGACATACTACTCCATTCTTGTCTATTCCATTCTTGGACAGCAGGTGATATTCAAAGAAGAAAGGAAGGACATTCCTATGTCTGTGTTCAAGTCCTGGATGGCAGGTGATATTCAAGGAAGAAAGGACATTCATACAACAACGTTCCTGGACAGCAGCTGGTGATGTTCAAGTTCCTGAAGAATGATGGAAGGTCTTTATGTTCCTGGACACAGCAAGGATATTCAATTCTTGGACAGGAGAAAGGAAGGATATATTTTCACAGGACATCTATTCTTGAAACTGCAGGAGGAATGAATTAAGAATAAAGGTGATGACAGGATTTAAAGTGCTTGTTGTGTAATGCCTGCTATGTTGAACTCCTTTATCAGGGAAGGTTCTATCAATAATGGTATAACGAATGTTAAAAGGTGGTGTAAAGGTAACTAAATTTCTCATAAGGCAAAACTAGTTTATTTACAAATGTGGTCAAATTGCTGTCACTCATTTTGGTAGTCTTTAAAAATCTCGGTACCCGAGTTATTTTTTAGTCCTAATTACTTGAAGGGAATGTAAACATCAGTAGCATATGAAATGTTTATTACAAAACACAGTGAAGGACAATTTGCTTTATTCATTTCCACAATTACAGATAAAACCAGCAGCTGATCAGAGCAAGTTCCGAGAAAATTCTGTAGCCACACCTCAGCCCCTACAGTTGCGACAAAAAAAAAAAAAAAAAAAAATTAAAAACTAATTTTTATTATTAAATAAATTGAGGCGTCCAGAAGTTTCTTAAATAAGAATATTTTGCCCTGGATTACCGGCTACTAAATTATTTTTGTCCGTTGACCTCGTTGCTCGCTTGCGCATTTCTGGTTCTCTTGTGCTGCTGCTAATCCATTTCTGGTTCTCGTGCCAATGGTAATCCAGTGTTCTCTGTAAAATGTTAAAAATTTGGTTGATAGTAACTGTTTGTACTTATTGTTATGCAGTTATGCAGCAAAACTGAAATAATTTATAAAAAATTATCAATAAAAAATTATCCTTACCCTATTTACGGATTTCATTTTATTTTTTAAACGATAAAAAAGTGAAATTAGACAAAATAAAATGAAATTAGATTGACATTGCTTTAAAATGCAGAAACTGATTCTGTAAAATAAACTAAACTATAAAAATGCAGAGACTGTATTAATGTAAAATAAACTAAACGCACCCATAATTGCATTTAATGAGGATAAACCACCTGGTGTATTAAACTAAACACACGGGGATTAATGAGACCCTCTTCTCTCGTGTATTCAGTATTGAAATATTGTACCGAAATCCACGAAGAGGCTCTAGAGGAGTGACCACTATCTTCATCAGTAGAGGGAATGAAGGACGGCGTTTCTCCTCTTCCTTTTCAGGCCTAACAGTGGATTTAGAAACAGTAGACCAATATTGAATGCACAAAGAAAGCACGTCCTATTTTAAATCCCCTTTTGTTGCGATTTTATAATAAATGACATTCTTCAGGTGAGAAACTATAACAGTGCTGCTATGAAGAGATGTTTCCAACTAAATCACTTCGGAAGAAAAGCATTAAAATCGAGAGCTGACTAACTGTTGCCAATTATCAATCATATCAAAACATATTTGGTTACACAAACGTAACTGCAAGTTAAAACACCAAGAGCTGCTCAAATTTACAACCAAATAACACAAAACCAGTGCATAAACGAGACTTGTCCACACGCCCCCTAACTCCCCATACAATAACCCTCTAACTCCCCATACAATAATATCTAATCAGAGCTTCAAAACAGGTTTACAGAAAGCTTTCAACAAATTTCTCCAGCTCATGCCAGACACTGCTTCTTGATGAAAGTAGGCTTTGAATAATAAAACAAAACTTTCTTCCTTTGTAGTGCAACGAAAATACAGCGGAATACTAAAAACTACCATTTCTTGAAAGGTGATCCCTTTTCCCACTGACCCTAAACCAACGATCTCCCTGAGACCCTTCCTATTCATGGAATCAAATACATGCAGTCTATCTTCAAAATGACAGAGAAAAAAATACTAGTTATTTCCCGACTCCATTTGGGGCTCCTCTAAAATTGTTGTTCTTAAGGGAGAAGTGAACATGACAGAAACGCTAACCAAGTCTGAAAGCTTCGTGATACGTGTCTAAAGGAATTTTCTTAGTCTTGAGACTGATGTGTTATATCTAGGTAGGCACCAAGCTAATTATTGGAAGATAATGTCTGCTGAACACTCAAGGTGAATAAAAACAACAGTCTACCTAAGACACTCAAAAACTTGTGACAAATGAAAACATCATGGTTGCTAGGTAGTGAACCAGATAAAATATTACAAGAGAGAGAGAGAGAGAGAGAGAGAGAGAGAGAAAGGGGGCGAACGGGTATGGTGTTGCTGCAGCTACGAACAATCAAACCGGAAGTTGTCGAATGGCGAAGATGAACGGAAGTCTCACATTAAATACATTACATTCTAAATTAGAACTTTATTATATTAATAATGTAAGGGCCTGGGGGAGAGATGTTGTTTGTTTATCTTGTCCATCCCCAAATAAAACAGGAAACGGTGAGGGAACCCAAACACAAGTAATAACGGCAGACATTTCTTTTAGCCTCCTAGGAAGAGCTTTATATAAAATACGTATGCGTAAATTGCGGGATTAAAAATTGTAATTATTTTCAATACTAGTATTACTTTGGGATACTGTGCACCCACAGTGATAAAGGCTCGCGAAACGTATTCTAATCTAATTGAAAAGCTCTGAATTTGATATACTGTAACACCAAGATCTAGGGAACAACCTCTTGACCTTGGTGTATACGGAAAAGATCCTGACTACTATACCACCTAATTCGAATTTTTACCTTTCATTTTTCCAAGTTGCCTCATTTGATCTAGTTTTATTGGCAAATTCGGTATTTTTCTTTTTTATTTACATACAAAATTTATGTAAACATGTACTGTACATTTACCATACAATATGAAGACACTTTGCGTATTCATATCCTTTACGATAGTCACCGTTTTCTTTCCTCGGAAGAAATATTAATGGGTGACTTCGCTATCGATTTTACTCGAATGATGTGATCAGAAATTTGGAAAATAGTAAAATAGAAAAGGTTTATTCCATTCAATTCCATAAACACTAAAGCTAGAAACAAGATTTTGTTGGGTTGGATTTAAAGTACATATAAATGTCACTCAATTTTTCGAAACTGGAAGCGTTCAAAGGTAAGAAGTTGTATAGGGGAGAGAGCAAGGAAGTTGCTCTAAGCGAACGAGGGTCAGTGGGATTTTGTTTTAACACTTGAAAAAGCCCACCATATTTTCAAAGTCTAAAGTTATGCACGAACGCGTTAAAATTATGCTTTCCACGGGGAGAGAGAGAGAGAGAGAGAGAGAGAGAGAGAGAGAGAGAGAGAGAGAGAGAGAGAGAGAGAGAGAGAGAGAGAGCGCATTAAAAAAAACACTGATAAAAATCGTACCTAAAGTGCATGAAAGAAGCGCCTATCAGTAGACTAAGTATCTAGGACGAATCTTTTAGGGAACGAAGTTGCCTCACAACAGAATTAGCAATGCTGTGTTACTAGATTAATGTTTGCGCTCATGTGCATCTTTCCAAACTACCTATTTGACCGGGTGGGTGTGTGAGAATCAGTTTGAACTAGCTTTCTGGTCTGTAGTCCACATGGGTTTTAGTTAGGCTGTGATAACTTTGCAAGTATTAGACACAGCAGTATTACCAAGGACGAGGCTTGTCTACGGGGCTCTATAATTATCACATGTAATCAACTTTTAAGTATGAATCTGTGCGATAAAAAAGGGAAGTTACTGATACAGTTTTCTGACAACCATCATCGAGTCGACTTATTTATAAATTCCCCATAACTCAAGCTATAACAGGTTAACATTAAAATCTGTACTTTTGCGTAAGTCTGCGTATTGTTCAACTACGTACAGTATATGTGTAGCCTATATGCATCTATGTACCTAATGTGTTATGAATAAATCTATGTCTGACCTGTACGCGTATGATCATGTTTTCTAGCACTTAACCCCAGGGATAGCTTCAGAAATAACCAACCGCTACCATCCAAGATATGGAAAGTCGTTACGACCAGTTAACCTAGATGGGTGAAAATGTATCTAACTTGACCCTGCTTGGATAATTTTGGCAGTAGTTAGTTAAAATATATCTCTGAACGCTTATTTCTTCCTCGCAGTACATGATAGGGCGTTAACTGCCATCATTTGGAAGGCCAATAATTATGACTACAAACAATGTCTGATAAGAAAGACAACTAACAACAATCAGTTTTCCAAGTGTCAACAAGCAGAAGCATGGTAATCGATCCTATACATTGCATCAAACGAGCCAAGTTGTAGTTAGGAAAAATGTTTTCTTTGCTTGACAAGAGATAGTTTATAAACGGCAGGATTGTATTAAACTTATCTCTGACAGAAGACATTAAAAGTATAGCTTGAAAACCAGAATAAAGTTTCAGCCAATTATGTGTGTGTGTGTGTGTGTGTGTGTGTGTGTGTGAGAGAGAGAGAGAGAGAGGGGGGGGGTACTAGCTCATACCCGTGTTTATCACAAAAGTGCACTAATCACGATGAAAATTGTTCAAAAGGAGGAAACCCAGATTATTTCCTCAAATACCAAGCTAAGGAAAGAAGTGATGGACGTACTGCAGCTTTGAACTGTATGAAATTTACAGAAAGTAAAAGACATAAGGCAAAAGATTCACGGGAGTTACATTTGGCTAAAATAAATTATATTAAAGAAAACCTAATGGGACAGGCAACTAGATACCCTTACCCAGCCCAGGCCGGAAACAAATCATTAGGTATATAAAAAATGAATCTTAATATTGTATTTTTTTATATATTTTTGCATTCTTCTTATATTTCTACAACGTCGAGTTGTTTTTTTTAAGTGCCTGGAAAAGAGACCAACTTTTCGGAGACCCGACAAAGGTTCCAGTTATAGTACTAGTTTCCTGGCCAGAAGACCCTAGAGACTTATAGATAGACAGACAGAATAGCATTTGGGCCAAATTAAGCGCTGCGACCTATGAGGTCATTCAGCGCTGAAACCAAAATTGACAGTAAAAAAGTACTGAAAGTTGTAACAGGAGGAAAACATCGCAGTTGCACTATGAATCAATTATTAGAAGGTGGAAAGGAAGGTGGAATAAAGAGAATATGGACAGTGGTACAGTAAAGGGAATGAAAGGGAGTTGCAGTGAGGGGCCGAGGGGACGCTGCAAGAACCTTAAGTAGTGCCTACAGTGCACTGCATGAGACGCACTGACGGCACTACCCCCCTGCGTGGCTAGAGACAAAGTAATAGTTTTCTGATCAAAGACCCTAGAGAGGTGAATAGGGCCAGTTGGAATTAGAAATGTCCTATTGAAGAAGATGCTTTGGTAAATCTTGTTAGAAGCTTGCTACTACCCTTTGTGGGGGTGTGGTAAATATATCCCTATATTTGATAGCCACAAATGCTAACTTTTGGGTGATGGGCTAAACTTATCCATACCAAATGCTGGAGGCATCTGCATGGTCGGACGGTCTCATTTGATAAAACAGATTGTCATATGAAGTATTTAGTCATTATTCAAGTCTGGATCTCCTATCTGTAACGAATTGTATCGATGTTTATTTCTGACCCAAGTCCTTCCTTGTTTACTATCATGAAAGCGTCAAACTCTGACCTAGTTCAGTGAGTGTTGCTGTTTGTGTATCGTTCACTTATTTATTACTAGAGATACCATTAATCAACTATGCATTCAACTTGTAACTTTTCCTCTCATTCTGACCGTAATACTTAGCTACTAACGCTAGAAAAAAACTTAATTTATTTAGTTGGTACTAAAACTCGTCTCAAACTATTAAAGCGAATGAAATCATGAAAGCTTTGTTGATCATCTGGTACCTTTTCGTCATAGTAGACATGCAACCCCGAAGCTAAACATTTTAAGCATATCCAGCACTTGGACAGAAAACATCAAGCAGTGAAAGTCAGAACCATTCAAACATTACTCACGAGCCAGTTTAGATGGCTTCTAGAAAATCCTTGATCGGTTTTATTATTATTATTATTATTATTATTATTATTATTATTAATGAGCCGAGCTGTTTAAGCATAGTGAACTTTAAAGTAGCCATAAACAACTACTGTATGTGCAAAGGCAAATACAACAATTTTTCACAAAGTATAAAACCGAAAGACCTGAATTTTTCCTCTAACACTCAACTACAGAAAGATCGTTACTCAAACGAGGTCAGGCCTAGTAAAACTGGCAGAAAGCTTTTGACTCCCTTGTTAATGTGCTTCGAACGATGGAACTTATCTGGCCCACTACAACAATACAGTCAGACAGATCAAAACTCCAGCTAGCTCGGGGATAACTGATGTATGGATCTGGGTGTTTAGTGAAGAGCACAAATGTGTAGTTGGGGCTTAAGTTTCTCGGTGGTGTTACAGAAAGCTACTGACAAATAAAGCCAACTCGGATCCCAGATAACCTTAAAATTTGAAACTGTGAAGGCATTCGCGATAAAATTGTTTAGCTACAGAGCATTAAAAATGAAATTCCTTCAAATTAAGAGGAAGCATACGTATCGAATATTATGGAAACTTCTGAAGAAACCTACATCAAAATTCTTCATGAACACCCTAAAAGCTAAAACCAAAAATTCCATCATTCCCCCCGCAAAAAAATTCTATTCTCAAAAACTTTAAAACTCAACAATAGCAAAACTAAAGAGATCACCTAAGGCATCTTGCTGCACATGAAAATTTTTTATGAAGACTTTTCCTTTGTATTCCTATATCAAACTTTGGACTCTTACTGTGGCCCTACCCTGTGCCCCTGAGACTGTGGTCTAAACACACTATTCTCCTCTGAGGATGATTGCTTACTAATTAAGTAAACAGATAGACACTTTTCAAGATTTTTCCTAGTGTCTTATGTAAAACTCGTGGACCATTATTATAGCACCAACGGGCATAGTTTGAACAAACTGTATTATATACTAGCTAAGAAAGTTTCAATAAAATTTAGTTACTTCTGGCCCAGTAGTTCTTGAGAAGATTATTTCTATTATTATTATTCTTTATCACCCCTTGGGAGGCGTGGGCCCATAATAAATACTTTTAAGTCATCCTTACCCAAAAACAATCAGGAGGTAAAGTAGCGGCACTTGAGACTTGAAGAAAGACCCAGAAAATCATGGAAAACGACGAAAGTCACGATTACTTAAATTCCTAAAGTATCAATTACTCCAAACATTGTAGAGTCTACCAGTGATTCTTAAACGGGGGAGCGCCCCCTTAAGCTTCCAAGGGGGGCGCAAGCAGGGTTGCCAGATGGTGCCTATTATTTTTTTAAATGTGATAATTACAAAATTGCCAAAAACATTATCACTGCTTCCATACGTTTTCCAATTATTATCTCAAAACATGCCAAAAATTCAAAATTTTCATTTCAAGTCTTATTTATGAACTGAAATATAGTACAGTGCATACTTATAAAAATTTAACAGCAATGAAACAAAATCTATCATTCATCCATATATTCATATAAGCAAATAGGCAAATATATTGTTTCTAGTTTATAGTTGGCAAAAAATTTCAGGGGTGGGGGTGGGGGGCGTGGGATCTATACATTATGCAGAGGGGGGCGCAAGGCAAAAAAGTTTAAGAACCACCGTATAGAGAGTTTTGACCATAAGAGCACCCGCACCTAAGAACCATGACTTATCGATCATCAAACAAAACAATTAACTTCATACATAAAACAATTAACAAACCTTCATATTTTCAACAGACTGACAAATCTAATGGAACTATACCTATGAACATTAGTTTAGAAAAGCCTTATCTAAAACCTTGTTTGTACTAGATGAAAGAAATAGCCCAGCTAACCTCTACCCTTGGACCCAATGAGGTATTTGGTATACTTCAACCCAAAGTCAAACCCTGTCAAATACATCACAAAAATAACTCCAAAAGCACTTTACGAATAAGAATAAATAACCACCACC
>NC_089752.1:108209352-108296852 GCF_040412425.1 Macrobrachium rosenbergii
AATAGAAACTACTTCCTAACAGAAAAACTAATGAGAATACTCAACAGAGAGAGAGAGAGAGAGAGAGAGAGAGAGAGAGAGAGAGAGAGAGAGAGAGAGAGAGAGAGAAAGTTCGTTGGGGCTGAAGTTAAATTAGAATGCCTGCTGAAACAGTTAAGGAATAGTTCAAAAATTCTATCGACCCTATCACGTTTCCCAAAGTCGATACGCAGCCGTATCCCCCTCGCCTACTCTAACACAGAGAAGGGTAAACCTTGTAACAATTAGTAATAATCGCCCCTCACACCACATGCAACATTCGACATTCTCTCAATCCATCTTTCCTGGGTTCACCTGTTAGTTGCTAACCCTGGATGTCATAATTTCTCGACACTAAAAGTCGATAAGAAATCCTTTAATAAAATGAAAATAACAGTTACATTTAAATTCTGGTCCAGGCTCTTTTTCCTCATTGCCTACACAGGAAATTTAAGTAACGCACGGAATAATGACTCTCAGCAGCGTTAACACCTTCGAACACCAGGAGTTTTTAATGTTCAAGACGAATTATTTTACGTCAAGTCGCGTTTAATACATTTTGAAAGAAACAAACTCACGTGACACCTTATTACACTGAAAAAACCCCTTGGACGTTATCGTGTTTGTTTTGCAAGGAACTTAATAAAAATGCAACTTTGGTTTTATGAATAAAATTTTCACTTGATACTCTTAGGATACAAAGAATGGTAACTGGCTAAGCAAAATACATATTAATTTGAGAGAGAGAGAGAGAGAGAGAGAGAGAGAGAGAGAGAGAGAGAGAGAGAGAGAGAGAGAGAGAGAGAGCCAATACATTTTTTCCATATTCCAAAACAAATAACAACAATGAACCGCACTGGTTACATTATGAAAACGAAGATTAATGAAAACTCACGCGAAAGATGGCATTAAATTTACCACAACTAAAATATTAAGTTTTCACGATCTTGGAAGCCTGCCTATAGAGTACGTTAATATTTAAAGCCCCCTCATACAAGCTACTTTTATAAAGTATGGAGATGGTTTGACAGTTAAGTAATTCCTTATCGAAAGCGCTGAGGCCGCCCCCATCACCTGCAAAATTTTAAATGCGATACAATAGCTCTTCAGTAACCACGGTAAGTTTTACATCAACACTAAAACGCTCGCTGCTCTAACGTTAAATGTCTATTTCAAAGGGCATTCTTTTATATGATTATGAATTTAACAGGGTTTCAATGGCTTCGCTTTGTTTAAACGTTGACTTCACTTTTATTCAGCGAAAATAATTGGTTGACAGTTGTTCACCAATTTAGCAAGTTGAGAGAGAGAGAGAGAGAGAGAGAGAGAGAGAGAGAGAGAGAGAGAGAGAGAGAGAGAGAGAGAGAGCTTTAATAAGAAAAGAAAGATGTCCGTTAGCAAAGACATACACTAGTTAATCCGTGATTATCGGTGAATACTCGAGGATTGTCAGTGAAAAGCTTCTTTAACTTAATTAAAATCTTTCTCTCGGAAGGTCAATCAAAATAAGATTCATCAACCACTTTGGTTTTTTATTTGTTAGGCCTAATTGAAATTTCTATTTACAAGGCATAAACTGGTGTCACTATAGGACACTTGCTGTTCTCTTGATCAACGATCATGTAGCTCCTCCAGCAACTATAGTCAACATAAACAACAGGAAATATGCTAAATAAAATGTAAGTATATGTTAAATTTGAATACCATCTGAAAAACTTTGGGGTCGTTTTGAAATGACCTCGACCCGATCACTTTTTCGACTATGTCGAAACTCGCTCGCCCCTGCCCACCACGCCCCAAAAGAGAGATACTAGGTAACATTTAGTCACCGATCTTTTGAAACCTAACACCACATGCAACATTTAAAGGGCAATATGTAAAGGCCACTGAGTGTTCGTTCGATTTTGCTAATGAAATTAACGTTTACGTAAATTATATATTCACATTTTTTTTTTGCCAGATACGTACTTTTCCCTTAATTACTGAAAATCTTACGTAACAAAATAACGGTCCTCACTTGTAACACTCGAATGACAGGACTTTATGTTCAATATATAATTTACAGAAACTTTCATCATTTTTTCCCTTAAACCTTCGGTTTTAGAAACAATGTTATACTTTGCACTCGTATACGGTACAATGAATAGAAACTACTTCCTAACAGAAATGAAGGAAAAACTAATGAGAATACTCAACATAGAGAGAGAGAGAGAGAGAGAGAGAGAGAGAGAGAGAGAGAGAGAGAGAGAGAGAGAGAGAGAGAGAGAAACGTTCGTTGGGCAGAGGTTAAATTAGAATGCCGGCTGAAACAGTTAAGGAATAATTCAAAAAATTATACTGACCCTATCACGTTTCCCAAAGTCGATACGCAGCCGCATCTTCTGCTTGCCTACTCTAACACAGAAGGGTAAACCTTGTAACAATAATAATAGTCGCCCCTCACAACACATGCAACTTTCGACATTCTCTCAATCCATCTTTCCTGGGTTCACCTGTTAGTTGCTAACCCTGGATGTCATAATTTCTCTTGACACTAAAAGTCGATAAGAAATCCTTTAATAAAATGAAAATATCAGTTACATGTAAATTCTGGTGCAGGCACTACTTTTTCCTCATTGCCGACACAGGAAATTTAAGTAACGCACGGAATAATGACTCTCAGCAGTGTAACACCTTCGAACACCAGGAGTTTTTAATGTTCAAGACGAATTATTTTACGTCAAGTCGCGTTTAATACATTTTGAAAGAAACTTAGACTCACGTGACACCTTATTACACTGAAACAACCCCTTGGACGTTATCGTGTTTGTTTTGCAAGGAACTTAATAAAAATGCAGCTTTGGTTTTATGAATAAAATTTCCACTTGATACTCTTAGGATACAAAGAATACAAAGAATAGTAACTGGCTAAGCAAAATACGTATTGAGAGAGAGAGAGAGAGAGAGAGAGAGAGAGAGAGAGAGAGAGAGAGAGAGAGAGAGAGAGAGAGAGAGAGAGAGAGAGAGAGCCAATGCATTTTTTCCATATTCCAAAACAAAAATGATAATGAACCGCACTAGCTACAATATAAAAATGAAGATTAATGAAAACTCACGCGAAAGATGGCATTAAATTTACCACAACTAAAATATTAAGTTTTCATGATCTTGGAAACCTGCCTATAGAGCACGTTAATGTTCAAAACCCCCTCATACAAGCTACTTTTATAAAGTATGGAGATGGTTTGACAGTTAAGTAATTCCTTGTCGAAAGCACTGAGGCCGCCCCTATCACCTGCAAAAATTTTAAATGCGATACAATAGCTCTTCAGTTTTGACTAAACGATCCAATTTCAGTAACCACGGTAAGTTTTACATTAACAATAAAACGCCCGCTGCTCTAACGTTAAATGTCTATTTCAAATGGGCATTCTTTTATATGATTATGAATTTAACAGGTTTTCAATGGCTTCGCTTTGTTTAAACGTTAACTTCACTTTTATTCAGCGAAAATAATTGGTTGACAGTTGTTCACCAATTTAGCAAGTTAAAAGCACGAGAGAGAGAGAGAGAGAGAGAGAGAGAGAGAGAGAGAGAGAGAGAGAGAGAGAGAGAGAGAGAGAGAGAGAGAGAGAGAGATAAGTGCTTAATAAGAAAAGAAAGATGTCCATTAGCAAAGACATACACTGAGTTAATCCGTAATTATCTGTGAATACTCGAGGATTGTCAGTGAAAAGCTTTAACTTAATTTAAATCTTTCCCTCGGAAGGTCAATCAAAGTAAGATTCATCAACCACTTTGGTTTTTTATTTAAGCCTAATTGAAACTTCTATTTACAAGGCATAAACTGGTGTCACTATAGGACATTTGCTGTTCTCTTGATCAACGATCATGTAGCCCTCCAGTAACTATAGTCAACATAAATGACAGGAAATATACTAAATAAAATGTAAGTATATGTTAAATTTGAATACCATCTGAAAAACTTTTGGGGTCATTTTGAAATGACTTCGATCCGATCACTTTTTCGACTATGTCGAAACTCGCTCGCCCCTGCCCACCACGCCCCAAAAGAGAGATACAAGGTAACATTTAGTCACCGATCTTTTGAAACCTAACACCACATGCAACATTTTAAAGGGCAATATGTAAAGGCCACTGACTGTTCGTTCGATTTTGCTAATGAAATTAACGTTTACGTAAATTACATATTACTATTTTTTTTTTTTTGCCAGATACGTACTTTTACCTTACTGAAAATCTTACGTAACAAAATAACGGCCCTCACTTGCAACACTCGAATGCCAGGACTTTATGTTCAATATATAATTTACAGAAATTTTCATAATTTTTTTCCCTTAAACCTTCGGTTTTAGAAACAATGTTATACTTTGCACTCGTAGGGTACAATGAATAGAAACTACTTCCTAACAGAAATGAAGGAAAAACTAATGAGAATACTCAAAAGAAAAAAGAGAGAGAGAGAGAGAGAGAGAGAGAGAGAGAGAGAGAGAGAGAGAGAGAGAGAGAGAGCGCAGCAACGTTCGTTGGGCAGAGGTTAAATTAGAATGCCGGCTGAAACAGTTAAGGAATAGTTCAAAAAATTCTATCGACCCTATCACGTTTCCCAAAGTCGATACGCAGCCGTATCCCCCCCTCGCCTACTCTAACACAGAGAAGGGTAAACCTTGTAACAATTAGTAATAGTCGCCCCTCACACCACATGCAACTTTCGACATTCTCTCAATACATCTTTCCTGGGTTCACCTGTTAGTTGCTAACCCTGGATGTCATAATTTCTCTTGATACAAAGTCGATAAGAAATCCTTTGTTAATAAAATGAAAATATGTTACATTTAAATTCTGGTCCAGGCATTACTTTTTCCTCATTGCCTACACAGGAAATTTAAGTAACGCACGGAATAATGACTCTCAGCAGTGTAACTCCTTCGAACACCAGGAGTTTTTAATGTTCAAGACGAATTATTGGTAGAACTATAAAGTAGCTCCGCGTCGGCGACTGCCTTCTAACTTAACTTTTTCTACAATTTTTTGGTTGCTAATTATGAATTTACCTTTAATTTTTGGCGCTCGAGTGTAATTAACCCGCGAAGTCCATCCAACAAGGGGTTTCCATACGCGATCTTCACAAGACAAAGCACAGGTACGTCTGTTTCGAACGGTTCATATCCCGTCCGGCAAGTGCAATAACTTGTTAACGTATGGGCGTAAGCCCCCGGGCCAGTACTAAACACGGAGAAGGGACATTCCATTTGGCCGACAATAAACAGTATCAGAACCCCTAAAAGTGCAGAAAAACCAGTTGAAAAGGTAAAACAGGCGCGGAGCTAATATATAGAATTACCGAATTATTTTACGTCAAGTCGCGTTTAATACATTTTGAAAGAAACAAACTCACGTGACACCTTATTACACTGAAACAACCCCTTGGACGTTATCGTGTTTGTTTTGCAAGGAACTTAATAAAAATGCAGCTTTGGTTTTATTAATAAAATTTCCACTTGATACTCTTAGGATACAAAGAATGGTAACTGGCTAAACAAAATACATATTAATTTGAGAGAGAGAGAGAGAGAGAGAGAGAGAGAGAGAGAGAGAGAGAGAGAGAGAGAGAGAGAGAGAGAGAGAGAGAGAAAGTTCGTGCAAATTACGCACTGTGCCAACTCGTGGAAAATCTAAGAACGTCTGTTTGTAAGATTGGGTGTGATTCGCGTGCGTTATAGAATATGGACGCGAGTTTAACTGAAAACATAAAACTTCATACGAGGGACTTTACAAACAAGTCTGGTCAGACCTTAAAATCAACTAGCAATAATTCTCTCTCAGTTACCTTACTAATTTGTCTACGATCACAGACGCAAAAGATTCAGTGCCACTACCGGCACACCATTGAACCAAGGACTTGCATAATTGCACCACCTTAAGTAGATAAAGGAAAATTAACTTTCTCCTAAATTTCATGATGTCATGCCACGCTTGAAACTTCATGCCATTAATAGGATTTCCTAATATGTTTTCACTTACAGATGCTTAACATTTGACCTACTAAAACTAATTTGAATCCTCAGAGTAGCTAATTTTCACCAAATAATCGCTGTCGTCTATTGAACACTGGGAAGCCATCTCAAACAATGATATAATGCCTAAAATAAATTAACCTTCATCCAGATAAATACCACTGGATATGAACCACAATGCTCAAGTGATTATACAAGAGAGACATTTACTTACCCAATATTTCAAATTATAACCACATATAAGAATGCACACAATGGGCAGCTTCAAAGTCCGTATCCCTCCTTATCCCAACATGGCTGTCCAAGAACTGTTCAAAAAACCAACTGAGATTTTCCACTTGGCCAATCAGAGACCTCCACCATGACCAACTTGGAAACTCCTTTCTATCGTCCTCTCTCATTGGTTGGTGGATGGAGGGTTTAGAGAGCGATTCTCCCATTGGCTGGTGGAAGTAGAATAACTTTCAGAAAAATTTTCTCCTAAGAATTACAACCAATCCAGCTCAACTGTCATTGGAAGGACTTGCTTGTCTCCGTAGCAGTGACGCTAACAAAACTTAATGACTGGAACAGACAGGTCAATTTGTGTTATGAATATCAGAAGTGAAAGGGTCACAATTACGTGCAGATTTTATTTCAATGGCCACTGATGAGTAACAGCCATTTACTTGCTCATCCAGATAATGTAACATGGGGAATGCGTAACCAAACTTGCAAGAATTCGAACTGAGTTTTGATGTACGCATTATATAGGTTGCGTACGATAATTTGCTAGAGTAAGATTCATCTTTTATACTTTACTAACTACAGCTGTCGAAGTATGGCTCAAGAGCATCCCACTCGCTTCTAGAAATAGCCATCGGGTTCGATCAAACGACAGCATTATACTTTACCTGTTGGATTGACTGAATGCATTTCTGCCACGATATGCAGTTGAAACTCTTTATTAGTTTCGGTTTCGCATCGCATGCACGAGATAAGCGCAGGTGGATCACCGTTATGACAATCTCATCTCCCAAAGGAAGTTTATAGAAGTTCGTTTAGTACTTCAGAACACTACAAAATTTGTCACCAAACATTACATTGCAACTATGTTATCTGAGGGTCTTTTCAGCCTCAATAAGGGATCATACAGTTACACAGTATTTACAATAAATATTTATATTTATTTTAAATCAGCACATTGGTTAGAAAATTTTCATGTCCATAGGTGGATTTCTAAAACAAACTGCGGTAATTAAGTTTATCCCAGGAAAAAAAAAACTAATAGTTCTAGTTTCATCAAAAGGTTTCAACAATAGAAAACTGCATTATGTTTATCTTTTTTTTTTTTTTCATACTCATAACCAAGCATTAATACCTTTCGCCATTCTTTGTTCGAAGTGGGACACACTAATGTAAACTTCTTTATACCATTTAAACTCATTGGTGACCTTACAACAAAAATAAACTATATATATATATATATATATATATATATATATATATATATATATATATATATATATATATATATATATATATATTGTATGTGTGCATTGTGTATTCTGGATCATTACAAAAGTTGCAATTCCCATTATTTCTTAATTTCAATAACTGTAATCTTATGTTTGTTGGAAGCACCTCATATATATATATATATATATATATATATATATATATATATATATATATATATATATATATATATATATTTATATATGAATTCTCTTTTCCAAGTACAAATGAAAGAATTATTAACATTCCACCAAATCCTTTCCCATGCAGTAATGAGTAATTACCATTAAAAATGACAGAGATCTTGGTAAAAATATAATGTAAATGGGTTTGCTTTTAACAGTAGGGAAGTCTGGATGCTCGAAAATCAACCCTATACCCTTTGTTGCGTTGGAAACGTCTCTACATGGGACAGTTTCTCTCAAATAATTCGGTTTTATTTTGGTCTAATAAACATCCACTTCTCTCCCCCCCAAAAAAAAGAGTTTCTGTAAGACTTGTAACTTTGAGAAAAGCAGCAACTCTCTGAGAAATACTTACTATATTTAGGCCACCTTCAGGTTCAGGCAAAACAAAGTTGCTCTACACACTGGCTGATACTTGCCGCTTCATAAATCTCTAAAAATAAAGTTTATTTCCTGACCATGTACTTTACTATCTGGCAGTGTATGGGCCATGTACCATACTTTTGATAAAGGTGAACTTGCAACAATTGCTTTCTGAAAAACTTTTAGATACCTATCTGTTAACATATTTATTGTTCTTTGAAGGTCAGCAATAACTAAACCCCAGTTCTGCTAATACTGCACTAGTTTCTGTTTGACAATAAAAGCTCCCAATATTTTCAGCTCTGTGTTCTACCCATGACGTAGCCTTTCCTTTTTACCCAACCATTTACCATTTCCAGTAGTACTACTTTTTTCTCTCTTCAGTTTAGTACCTGTTACTTTTCAAACTCAGTTTCCACATTACAAACTTCGATACTGCTGTGGCGATGAAAATGGATGTATCATCAGTGTATCCTTGAACCCATACATTCATGTAATTTGGAAGCTAAAGTGGTATAATCTTTATCATTTTCCTTAATTTCTAAATACAGCGGTTCCCAAAAGATAACGTTTAGTTATACTGAGAGGGGGCATCCTGGCGTTACAGACCTTTCATTTTTATCAAGGATTCTTGTCCATTCTACATATAAAAATAGTATTCCTAATTTACACATAACTTTGAATAACAAAAAAAACCGTGATGTACAGCATCAAAAGCATTTGCCCACTCTAATTTTAAAACAGCTCTGTTGATTTGCTTTTATATGATGATTAATATGGACGTTATTGTACAGTTCCCGATAGATTTCTCCTGTACACTACAGCACTGTTCTTCAGATAATAACTTTGAAAGCAGTATATTTTCAAGTCTATTTGCTTATATCTGAGCTTTGGTTTTGTGGTCAATTTTCAAAAGTGAGACAGCCCTCCAGTCACTCAAAGACTGGCCTTTGGTCCCCTTGTTAAGTTATTTCATCAAACCATGATGGTTCAAAATTTGATCAAACCATGACAGTCTAAAAAATTCCTAATAAAATTCGGCAGGCGTCCATCTCTATCCGGTGCTTCTTCACTATTCTGACTTAATTATAGCAAGCAGTTCCTTTCCATGAATATTACGGTGCAATCTTCATCTAATATATTATCACACAGTTCTAGGAACCCCTCCTATAAACTCAGTTCAGCATTCACTTTACCAAATAAATTTTAAAAAACCGAAAAGCATAATATAAAATAGCATCTGAATTATTCAATACCAGTTTCTATGGCCACTGAATACACTGAATATTTCATATGATTTGGTTACCTTGAAATTTTTCTTTTCCTCACAAATGACATGAAAACCTCTTGTTTCATCCTTCTTTCTTGTCCTTAACTTCAACCCCCTCATATATGTTATTTTTAAAATTTTGTCTTATTCTTTATTGTTGCAAATTCTACATTATCCTCTCTTGTATTTATGCATAATCTTTTCAACCTATGCTGCAGAAAATGAATCAAACTTTATTTTTCTAATACAATAACTTATAAGGATCCCATTCTAACATACCTACAAAATTACCTTTTGCTCTTCTGAGAAACTGCCACAAAATTTTAAAATTTGATTTCACCTCGTCTTTTGTTAATGAATTAAGATTTCACTCCCAGACACCCATACCAATTGCAGTAGTTTTCTGACACTTCATATTTGTCACAACCATACTATGATCTAAAAAGATGCAGGAACAGTTTCAGATGAGTTTATATTTGAATGCAAATTTTTCACTCTTAGTCTGTCAATAGGTAAAGCATAATTTTCCCAAACATACATGTATTCTCTTGAAACATTTGTGTTTGTTCATGATATCTTTCAGATTAATACTCTTTGATAAATAGCATAGTCAAACAGTCAAAAGTTACCAGAAAACTTCCTTTCAATATACCTACCAGTACCCAATAGGGCACAAATATATGAATAAAAAAGCATCTGTTCACCAACATGCACTTGTAAATTTAATGCTCTACCTTCATAATCTGCTTTTCAATTAACAATTGTCCCAAGTGACAAAGTGTTCACTAATAAGAATAGCTACACCTTTTAAAAAAGTTTCATATTTTCTTATAAGATTTAATTTGTCAACATTCTAACATGATTCTGCAACATTATTCAATCTAGTTTATAGTAGTATTGAGCCTCTTATTTGAACTTCATTTCCTTATTTAAGCCATTAATATTGACTTCAGCAAAATTCCGAGTCATGATGGAGATATTAGACAAAGAGATTTTAAACTAAACAAAAACATGAACAATGGTAAGGGACTACAATGCACAAAAATTATTTGACAATTTTTCTCCCCTTCACAGTGCCCGTTTGCCTGTTCTTGTCCTTTTTTAACTTGGGGTTTTCCTGTGTTTTTCATTTGACAGACCACTCACCTTTATTCTTCAGTTGCATTACAAAATTATCTTCAGGTGTTTACAATTTCACTAGCACAGTACCGTATTATTTGAATGATAGTGAGCACTGACATCCTTAGTGGTACATTCAATAATGGCATTCAGTGAATGTTCAACTCTTGGTAATTTCTTGTGCCTGTCTTACTGGATTGTAAACAATGATCATCAGCTTTCTCCTTGGTTGGTGTACTTCAGCTCCCATCACTTCCACCATTAGGTTGTCTTGGCTCTGAGTTAGAGCACCACTTGTCAAACAAATGTTTGTGGCTTCTTCATTACTGTTGTGCCTTCAAACTGGAGTATCTGTGTTCTCTGTAGCCATTTTTCCATTTCCCTTTATCTTGAATTCCACTAATTTCATTATTTTTCTTATTTTCTTCATTTACATGTTTCACTAGTGGTTCTTTCTCATTTGGCTGCAATAAAGTCTGCAGTACTCAATACTTATTCTGTCTTCTTTCTTGTACAAAAATCCAGCTGCAATTTGGTTATTTCTTCCACGTTTGTAGTGTTTTATTTTGGCTATTGTAGAATAACATGATATGTGACGAATGTTCATTCACGAAAGGATACTAATCCTAATCTCCATTCTTGCCCTCCTGATGTCATTTAGAAGACTCTCTGCTTTCCCATGATCAAATCTGTTCAATCTGATTCCAAATCCTCAGCCATACCTCACAAAAACATTTTCCAAAATATAAACATACATGTCAAATGGGACATATCAAACAAGAGATGTAGTTATACATCCAGCTAAAATTAATGACCGGCACTGACTTCCGTTCTCCTAGATCAAAATTCATTTCATCATATCTGTCAGAGAGAGACTGAAATACATTGTCATAAGACTTTATGACAACATTATTTTCATATAACTGTTGAAATCCATCAATGTCAGACATCAAAATATAAAAAATTGCATCCTACACTACACTGCATTCAGGGTTACACGTAAAGAACAACCTCATGGAGTCACTTCTCTGCGCTGGTTTAAATGAACCTGTAGTAATTTATCTGGTGAAACTACAGTGATGTCACACTGGTGAAAGTTACCTGACAGCAAAGGGAAAGCTCATCCATAACCAATGAGGCCCCTCTCGCGAAGATTTTGAGCTAAAAACATAAAGTCCCAAAAACCAAAAATATGTCTCCAATTAACCTCTGGGCATTTTATTTACATGTTAGTTGATGCCTCTAGATGATCCACTTTGTTCAGCAAATTAAAAAATAAAAAAAGCTCAAAAACCTCTCTAATCTGGATTTACATTTTGCTGATGCAGTATTTTACTTCTAAGAGATAAATACACCGAAACTATGGATGGTCTGCCAAGAATGTGATATAGTCAGTAGGACCCTCATCTAAATTCTTTAATCAAATAATATTCTTTCCATACTATTAACATCACTAGTAAGACGTACAAAATATTCCATTTCACATATCATCATGGTCTATGTGTTTTTCACTATATACACAGATACATATTTGCAGCTTCCAAATATGTATTACCTTTCCACATAAAGACTTACAGGTTTCTTTCTCTAGCTTGAGGTCCAGTATGACTGGAGTAAGGCCAAGCCCTACTGGGCAGCAAGATGAAAGAAAGGATGCAGGAATCAACATAAATTTAAAGGCTAAAGGGTTGGTACACATAGGGGCCATAGGAATCCTGCAGACACTCCTTTAGTCATGCCTACAGTGCACTGCATGAGGAGCACTATGATATTAACCCTCCATGGGGATTTCTGAGAAAGGATTCAAATTCCCATCGGTTGCACGTCTCCTACCAGCTACAAGATAATGTAGTTCACTGCATGTGTTAAATGAATTGCATTGAATATAGAATTTAGGCCAAAGGCCAAACACTAGGACCAATGAGGTTATTCAGCCCTGAAACGGAAATTGACAGTACAAGGTTCGAAAGGTGTAACTGGAGGAAAATCTCGCAGTTGCACTATGAATCGGTTGTTAGGAGAGGGTGGAAAGTAAGATGGAAGAAAGAGAATAGGAGAGGAAGTACAGTAAAAGGAACAAAAGGTTGCAGCTAGGGGCTGAAGCAAAGAACCTTAAGTAATGCCTAAAATGCACCGCAGGAGGTGCACTGACGGCACTAACCCCCCTACCGGAAGTACATGTGCTAATGCTGTTCCAGTTATCATTATGTACAATAAGTGTGTTTATCCTTTTTTGTATGAAGAAGAGTGTTGTTATTCAAGATATGTCATATCTATTCCAAGAGCTTTAAGGATTATTTACATTTAATTAGATTAAGCATCATCATTTCGGTAGTGCCAGAGATAAACTGCCCTTTTTCAAGAATCAATAAAGGCTGTCTCAAGCCTTGTTGCCCAGGATGAAATGGCTACTGTCATTCTTCCAAAATAATCCCACTGAATTATTTAGCATGCATGTTTTGGCAATATGTTTGGAGAAAGATAGTGAGCATGAGCTATTCTGTCTCCCTTTAGATGGAACTAATTTTTTTCAAAGGAAAAGGTAGTCCCATCTCAACGACCAGGCAGTTGAGCTAAATCTTAGCAAGGAAGGTTTACAGACTGTACCTGGTCCAGAGAAAACATGGAGGTAGGTGCTACTTGGTAATTTTTAAAGAGTGCTATCAATAAACATGACAGGGTGTTCCAGATGAGAGCTGGGACTTACTTGGTCTCTAAGGAACTAGCTTAGTCTGCTGTGTAAATAATGTTGAGTGTGTTAGCAGTAAGTTGTCCAGCTACTGAAGAGTAGCTAAAGGATTTACATGTAAAAATAGTCATATCCATCATGTTTCCTTCACTTTCAAGAATAAATAGGTGCATTGTTCACTCAACTTTGTCACAGCTTTTGTAACTACCTTGATTGAAATGGTTAGGTAAATACATAAATTTCAAGAATAAATTTAATTTACAAAATAAGCTATTCTCTTATAAACAATATTACAGAAATAATTCCAAAGGACTAAAGCTTTATTACATATCGAGCAAAGGCACTTCAAAATTCTTTTGTACACCAGAATAAGGCACATGGATATAGATATCACAACAGTCACTTATCTGAAAAACATTATACTCGCTGCTTTTTCCTGGCCGCTTGGCTGTACCAGCTGGGGGAGTTAAATTGTACGAGAAAGACGCTGCAGGTACAGCACTACTTTGTCGATGAACTGTAAAAAAAGAAGGAAAAAAATGCGGTCTCTGTATCAATTCTAGGGAAAAACTACATATCTTAATAATGCCTGGCAAAAATCGAAACCTTTTCTTGTGAATTTATAAAGGTTAAACCTTCTCAGTTTAACAGTTATTACTATCAAGAAATATCAAACTTAAAAAGAAAAACTACCACCACTAGTTCCCTAAAGAAAACTTGCATATTAACACAATCTTCCATGAGGTACTAAACAAAATATAAAAACAGATGTTTCTGTATATTACACTTGTCAATTTTTATCACAGCAATTGCAGATCAGACCAAACTTAGAATAATTTTAGTGATCTATAAATATAAACACATTATTTCACTTATTACTTTGCCTTAATGCCTGATGAGAACACATAACCTAATGCAGATTACATACCTATAACGAGTAAAGGAAAAGCTTGTATCCCTAGAAGGTCATTCATTTTACTTGCTGTTCCAAGTCACTTTGCTTTCTCCACTGCATACCATGCACTATCAACAATCTATTTCTTTACAGCTGCTTACCATAGGCAAAATACAGCTTTTCAACCTCAGTGGGAATGGTGAGGCTGTGCCTGTCCTGAATACTACTCAATACTGTATCCCAATTGTTTTTCAACTCTTATAGACTATTGTAATGTCACAATGTAGTGATATCATAACGGTATATGTTCATTCCATCTATCTGTATAATCATACAGATCAGGTAATAGCATGATACAATTACATTCTACAATTACAGTATATCAAGTATCTACCATGCTATGTCTTTCATACAAGACCTTAAAACAAGTAACACAGTACATTATTATGCATAGCTATCAGCAACGATAAACCACTATACGACTTATTAACAAGGAAGTTGATGGCCAATTTGAGTGGGTCATAATAATAGGGATGATGTCCAAACCCTATTATGTTATTTAAGAGCTACAAGAACCTCTACTCTCAGTATAGAGTGAAAAATTTAGAAAAGACTCTGACTGTTGTTTTGAGTAAGTATGCTGATGCCACATGTATCATGCACCGTACCAGATATTTGTCTTTACTAAAAGATGAATCAAGAAATGGGTAGCGTTCGGCATATATATATTCTCTTGCTGAAATGTATTTTGTAGTAAATTATCACTGTTATCATTTTCCACTAAAACTTAAATAACAATCTTAAAAACGTGGCATATTTTTTGAAAAGTACCGCCAATTTTCCTGTCAACTGAAGACAGGTCATTTATGGACCGGATAATCTGCTTAATCCGTGAAGAAATTGAGGATTATTCTCTTAAGATATCTTTTTAAAGGGCCACAACTTGATCCACCTAAGACGCATTTAGACCACTTCGATAAATGTTCTTTACAAAATACTAATAAATCTCTGCACAAGAAAGAAAATCCCTACATTTTAAAATATTTTATTTGTTGTTAAGGAAACTATATGATTTGTATGAAGCAAAGAGGCATTTCATAGTTCTGAAAAAAC
Source organism: Macrobrachium rosenbergii (assembly GCF_040412425.1). Taxonomy (NCBI): domain Eukaryota; kingdom Metazoa; phylum Arthropoda; class Malacostraca; order Decapoda; family Palaemonidae; genus Macrobrachium; species Macrobrachium rosenbergii. The sequence continues at coordinate 108,224,519 of NC_089752.1, forward strand.
TGCGTTTAACCACAGCAAAGGAAATGTAATAATAAAATGCAAATACATGATGTAAAAAAGGCATTTGTATGGAAAATGAAAGTAAATGTTTTAAAAATAAAAGGCACATTCATTTGAAATAAGGCAGGTCTAAGATTTTCCCTTTCTTCTTGGTACTACAGTACTTTGCCATACAGTATTTTGAATTTTAAGTGAAATTACATAGCTACATAAGCAAGGGAGAAAAAACATCCATTATGAACAAACTAGTGTACACATACACAGTAACAGTATAAACTATATGGAAAGTGAAGCCAGAATATTAAACCTGGATTTACACAACAATTATAAAAACGGATTTGAGTATTCCCACAGGAACTATGGCTTCTCTTAATAAGGTTAGGATTTACAGGATGAAGTGGCAACAGCATACTGACCCAAGAAAACAGCCAGGGTCTCTTCCCAAATTTGTGGCACTATAGCACAGACTTCATAGTGGCTGATAACAAAAGAACACAGATTGTACTGGTCACTGAACAGTTTCTATTGAACAACAATCTATTACATTGCAATATTTGACTCATTCTTTGCATTACTGATTTCATTTACTCTCGCATGGCATGCTATTTTATAAGTTGTACATATAGGCAGTAGTATTTGGTATGCTAGGAGATTTTTGTGTATAATTAGGTTTGCTTATTTTACAACCTTAAAGGTTTGGTATTTCTGTTCACTTTTTATAACAAACTAGTTCCAATTACAGTATAACCTCATTATTCTAGCACACTATTACAGCCTTGTGAACTAGTTAACCAAGAAAAAAGACCATCAGTAAATCTTACCTTGCAATGTTAATGAAGCTAACTTATTATTCCATTTTTCTTCAGCCTGCTTTCTGGCACTTGGACTCAAAACTTGTGGCCTGACAATGTTTCTGGAAATACTGGCCCTGAAAATTTTCAAGAGTTCTGTGTATTACGTACAATACTGTACAATCCTACACTCTTACAATGATACACACACACACTCTCTCTCTTAAATTACTCATACTCAACATATTGTCAGAGAGTAACCACATGCTCGTAGGTTGTAGGAACAAAACATCAAGGCTGCTCTTCTAACCATGACAGACTCAAAGCAGAGAGGGTGAATGAAATGAAAAAAGTAGTATTAAACTTCCTCCATAGTTAATATAAACAGAATTCACAAAACTTTATCAAATCATGCTAATTCTAGATGACGTTTTAACTGTCTGTTCATGTCCTGAGGTGGTAGTTCCTGCTATTGTATATTATACCATCCAGTTATCCAAGAAAAGTTGACATTATACAGAGGTGAAAATTTACCACTCTATCCTGTGGAAACTTTTGCCTATCAGGTGTCCCAAGATTTTAGAAATTTTATAATAGCTGACATTTATCTTCCTGTACATGGTTTTCCATGTTTCCCATGCCGTACATTTCTCCCCTCAGAGAAAAGTAAAAATTTTGCTCGAGCTCTTTAAACATATAACTAGTTCTTCCTAACAAACCTATTAATCATATAGTATTCACAATAATGTTCTTGAATATCCACTTGACTCAGTCTTTGTCTTCCAAACAGATGAGGAGCAATTGTTCACACATGTATCACATGGATCCACAAGTAGGAACCAGCCACCTCTCCACTGTGTGTAGTATGAATGCAAACAGTGAGAATAAGAGGGGATGGGAGAAGGGAAATCAGAGTATAATTGGTGGGTTTGCATGAAAACACTCACGCCTGAAATACAGTTTATTACGTGGGAGTTTACAAGTCGAAACACCCTGACTGTTTGAGTATGTCCGAAGAATCCAAGGGAGCAGTTGGGGACTGCGAGTCAACAGACCACAGTTCAGGTACTGCCAAGAGTTGTTGTCATGTACTTAAATTATATCAGAATGAAACAAGATGTTTGTATTGGGAAGTTTTTGTACTACATTACCATTCAAGTCAGACATAGGTGCTAAAACCGCGACCGACTTAATGAATGAAGGATGAGGATGAAGGAAGGGAAATAAACTTAGTCTGCTGCCACAAGCATTTTCATGTACGCGTACCATCCCTCAAACAGAAATTAAAAATGACAACACCAGGAAGCTGGCCTCAAAACAGAAGGAAAATCTGTACTGTACTATATTCAAAAGATGAAAAAGTAGAGAGGGCTTTATCTAGTGAACCCTCACTCTGCCTGTCTTGACTTGCCCTCTGACATATTGTTACAGTATTACTAGGAATTGGTTATTAATTTAACTGGTAGAAAGGAAAAGACCAGTGCTGTTATTTCTAAGATTCTTAATTCTTCTCCGGTAGTGGCAAATGGCCATCGCTGGAGTATCATCTTCAATGCCTGTGGCTGACAATGAGGTAGGAACAGCAATGGGTGCATCTGTACAATTTGCTACCAGTCTCCTAATCTTCTACCACATAGTCTGGAGTGAAGGCCAAACCCACAGATGATCAACCTCTAGCAGGTATAACTGCCCAACAATGAATACAGCTCACTAACCTGTCTTCCAAGTGCAGTCCAGTGAAGATGACCTCTCAGGAGGCTTGTGGGGCACTTTGGAGACACTTCTGAGGACCAGTGAGAGATCCTAACTAATCAAGGGATGCCATCACACGGTTCAAAAGATATGACCCCGGGAAATTTGAGGTCATGTGTGAGGTCACATATTTTCACCGACCCATAACTTGGTTAATAATTATCAGAATTGTATAAATGTAGATATATTTAGAATCAGGAGCCAAGGAATTCAAATATACAGGTTTTAAAACTCTAGGTTGAAAAATAAAAAAGTTATATAAAAATAAAAATTTGAGGTCACAATTTGACCTCCGGGGTATTAAATGAGAAATTTTTATAGATGTAAAAATGAAGGAAAGGGCATTAGCTATTAGAATCAGCAAAAAAGTTTGTGTATGTAAGTATTTTTCATGAAACTAACCTATAAGTGAACACCATATTCATAAGTCGGGCATCAGTGAGCTACCTTTTCTCACACTTATGCTCATATTTTGACATACAAATTTTTTTATAGATATAAAAACAAAGACAGGGTTCTAAGCTATGAGAAACAATCAACAGTGTTGTTAAACAACCTGTTGAAGCAAGTTGCTACTTGTCTAATTTCAGCATCCTTGTCCACAGGTTAGTACAGTTGCAGCCATATAACTGGGTGGCTGGTGGGTATGGTGCTCTGATCCTCAGAGACTATCAAGGCTCAAAACATCAAGCGTATATAGCTATATTTTCTAAAAATTTATGTTATCTAATTGATATTCCTGTATATTCATATCTTTACAGATCACATCACAATGGTTCGACATTTGAAATACTGCCAGGACCCAATTAAAAAACACAAACAACGCATAACAATCAATCTTAGAAAAGTGACAGATACACTTGCTGAAAAATGTGATGGTAGACTGAAAAAAACTCATTGTTGTGTGTGAACTGTTGGAAAATTATAATGAAAAGCCCCACTATACTTAGTACCACTGAAAACAAGTCTGATCAAGATTCAAGTGAATCATGTACTATTGACAGTGATTTGAGTAACATTTCTCCAATTAAAGATGTGAAACATGACAGTGATTGCTTCACAGCGGAAAATCCTTCAACCTCACTTGAACCAGTTCTTGCACTCCTAGACCAAACATCAATTACAAAAAGTAAGTACTAAATCAACAACATAACATATTTAATACTAGCCTATATTTGTTTGAACTACTATATGAACAATTATATTGAATTTACGGTAGCTACTGTATATACAGTACAACATATATAATTTGCAAGCTTTTACTTTGAAATGTTAAATCTTTAATATTGTTATCGAGTTGACACAAAATGCAAACTGAGCTACTTCCAATTCTTTAGATATACTCAAGTGAGTGAGGTCTCTCTTTCTATTGTTTTCAGAAGGGCTGTCATCAAGCCAGAAAAAGCGCAAGGCTTGTGGTAAGCTATTATCTGCTCAGAAATCCCTGAAAAAGTCGGGAACTCAGTTATGGTGTTGAAATTCTCAATAAGGAAAATAATAGTGCAGAACCTGAAACTCAATCTGAAAAACATCTGAACAAATTAATGAATGAATTGAAACAGTCATTCATGGAGAGCAAATGTCACAATTGCAAACTGCAAATAATGACACTCTCACCATACACAATTGATAAAACAGCTAGCTTCCTTCAAACTACTATATACATGGTAAAAAAAAAGAAGCCGTTTACTGAAATCAGAGCATGGAATCCTTCCAAAAGTTCCAACAATGAGCAAAGATAGTTAGAAGATTCAAAGATAGTTAGAAGATCATATCAGATGATGTTAGTCGATGTCGTCCTGGACAAAAGGGTTGCATTAAAGTCATCAGTGCTGAAGGTCCAACAAAGGTGCAAAAGCGATTGATCCTTGGAAATTTAAGAGAGATTTTTGAACTATACAAAAATGATGAAAAGAATCCCAAAGTTGGATTTTCACATTTGCAAAATTATGGCCATCATATTGTGTGCTTGCTGGTAGTGGTGGGACTGATTCTGTCTGTGTCTGCACTTATCATCAAAATCCAAAATTACAGCTAGCTGCATTGGGAGAAAGAGCTCTTTCTTACAAGGATCTTCTGGATTAAAGTGTCTGCAGCACAGAGAGAGTGAGACCTGCATGATGCAACTTTGCAATGACTGCCCAGGGGAAGAGGGTGTCTTGAATTTTCTTGAGTTGCTTGACGGTGTGAAATCAGCTCCAAATAAAGTAACTTACAAGCAATGGGTGACTGTTGACTGTTGTACAAATGGTTGATAAGGTGGAACCAATACATGAATACTTATCATCCCTAAGCATGAAAATCTGTCGGTTGGTTCGTCATCACTTTGTTGCTCAGCAACAATCCCACTCCTATACGCAGTTGAACGAATCGTTACCACCTGAGAGCGAGGTAGTTGTAGTAGGGGATTTCTCTGAGAATTATTCTTTTATTGTCCAGGATGCTGCCCAAAGTTTTCACTGGGACAATTCACAGTGTACAGTTCACTCTTTTGTCCTCTATTACAGATCATCTGTAGACCAGAAACTTAGCCATTTTAGTGTGTGTTTCTTATCTGCATCACTAAAACACGACACTATAATGGTTTACACATTCATAATGAAGCTTATGACTTATGTTAAATTCAGATGTCCACAATTAAAGATGGTGCACTATTTCTCAGATGGATGTGCTGGTCAATATAAGAACAGATATAATTTCACAAACCTCTGTTACCATGAAGAGGATTTTGGTCTGGCTTGAGAGTGGCATTTCTTTGCTACATCCCATGGAAAAATGCCTGTGATGGGATTGAGGGCAGTAAAAGAGCTACTGCTCATGCCAGTTTGCAGAGAACTACTGAGAGGCAAAATTTTACACCAGAACATGTTTCAGTTTTGTGAAGGAAACTTAAGCAAGATCAAATTTTTCTATATTACTAAAGCAAAATTGAAAGAGGCAGAAAAGAAGTTGGACCATCGATTTAAGGAAAGTAGGGCCATTCCTGGAACTCAGAAATATTACAGATTTGTTCCCCTGGACAAGGAAGAGCTGATGGTGTATCCCATCTCAAGTGGCATTGGAGAAAAGAAAAGAATAAGGATAAAGGTCACATTTCTAATGAACCTACAATACTTGGTAACCCAAAGTGTATCAAACCAGGAGAGTATTTTGGATGCATTTGCAAAAAGGAAGTTTGGTATGGAATTGTGGAGGAATACTGTGAAGAGTTTGACGATTTCACAGTGAACTTTCTACACCCTTTTGGGTCATCAGGAGCAAGTGCATATTATCGTCCATCAAACAAGGATTCATGTGCTGTGCCAGGACATCATATATTAACTGTAATGAGTTGTCCTAGCCTAAGAGGAGGCAGCAGAATTCAATACATCTTTCCAAAAAAAGAAATTGATGAAGGCATTGCAAATGGAAAGCTTGTGTTGGCTAGCACATGAATCCATAAAGCAGGTGTTGTTCTTTGTTATAACTATTATTTCCAGTGCAGATTAGCAGTAATGTAAATTTTATTTCTTATATTCTTGGTGTTTGCCAAGCTCAAATTTACATCTAAGGACTAAGATATTACAATTCCTGGATATATAAACAATTTATAAATTTGGTGTTTACTTAAGTGACATGAAAAGTACCAACAATGATTTTTTATTGTTTTGTTAACTTGTAAGTTAGTTACATAAAAAGTACCAACATTACCAAAACTTTTTTATTATTGTTCCTCATAGCTAAGAATCCTGTCTTTGCTTTTGTATCTATAAAAAAAATCTGTGTCAAAATATGAGCTTAAGTGTGGAAAAATAGGGAGAACTGACGCCCGACTTATGAATATGGTGTTCACTTATAGGTTAGTTTCATCAAAAATACTTAAATACACAAACTTTCTTTTGCTGATTCTAATGGCCAATGCCCTTTCTTCATTTTTTACATCTATAAAAAAAATCCTCATTTGATACCCTGGAGGTCAAATTGTGACCTCAAATTTTGTTTTTTGTATAACTTTTTTTATTTTTCAACCTAGAGTTTTAAAACCTGTATATTTGAATTCATTGGCTCTTTCTGATTCTAAATACATATACATTTATGCAATTCTGACCATTATTAACCAAGTTATGGGTCAGTGAAAATATGTGACCTCACATGTGACCTCAACTTCCCGAGGTCATATCTTTTGACCCATTTGTCGGATTGGACTAAAAATTTCAGAAATGGATTCAGGGCCTATGATTTCCCTACAAACCAAATTTCAGCAAAATCTGAGAGATGAGAATGTTAAGCACTGGTTGACCTGACAGGAATGCCCCATAACCTTGTGAGGTGTGGCTACTTGAGAAGTTTCTTTCCAGTTGCGAGAATCCTGGGGTTGTCTACAAGAACAGTCAGTAAGTTTTCAAATCACTTCTGTTGCAAATAAAGGGGAGCAAGCACAACCATTTTCTTGTGGCTAGAAGCCTTAAGCTTGGGAACATAAAGGCAAAACTAATATCCATTTACAGCTCTACAAAATTGATGAACTGTAAAAAGTAGTTAGTTCCTAAAGGTGGATCAAAGTGGCGCATGGAAAAATAAATGCTTTTCTGTTCGGAAGACAAAGGTAATCTGAAGACACCAAGAAAGTGAATGTGGACACTACAAAACTGAAGAGGTTCTGATGAAATGAACTAAAATAATGTGGATTAAGTTTCAGAGAACTTTGAAAGACATGGCTGGTCTGGTTCAGCCACTTTATAACAAAATTGCAAAAATTAATTACGTTTTGTAAGCTTACGAATACTCACAAAATATCTGATGCACTGTCAACAAAGGAATAAGACAGGAAAAGATAAGGGAGAAATATAATTTGTTTAAAATCTAGGTATTACCCACTTTCAGCTGGCACTAGCCACGATAGGGACAGAACTACTCAGCTTCCTCCTGTTTCTATACGATAGGAAAGAACATAAGTGATTATTGTTGATTTATATATGAAAATATAATGAAATGCATGAGCTATATTTACTTATGTAATTTCTAATTATCATCTTTGAAATTCATCTGATAGGTCCATCTAGGATGAGCTGAAGAATTCACACAGAAAACTCAACTGTTTCACTATAACCTATTGCTGTCACCCCTGGAATATTTAGATGCATTGTAAAATTAAACTAACAGACTAAAATTTTACTTACCCTTTATGTGCAACCTCCAATGCTTTGGCAGTCCTTTCTTCCAGAAGTTTTCTTCTTTCCTCCTTATCTACATGTTTCTCTTGCCCTTTAAATGTGCGCGATCTTAATGTACTTTTATCATGACTAGAGTTCCCACTTTCTGAAGTTTTACTTAATATTGGGTTTCAATCTCTCAGGGTCTATGGCGCCCTGAGATGCGTGTGACTACCTCACCATAGTCTTTAACAGAGGTCACACCACGTGATGTTTGCAAAGTGAGATTTTCACTCTCTCTGGAATCTCTTTGTGACCTTCTGCTTTCTTCCCCTCTGAGACTGTACTGCATTTTTCTTCCTCCAAATTTTCCTCGACCTTTGAAGAAATTCCTACGTTAGCCGTAACCAAACAGCTAGCAATATTTATAGGATACTGTAGAGCTTGACTCATTCTAACACTGCAGGCCTTAACTGCCTTATTTACCGAAGGATCCTCATCATCTTCATCAGACTGTTTGTTTTTACCTATCAAATACATGAAACAATGCATGAATTAACCATTTTACAACATTATGATCTTTTAAACCTAACAAAAATGCTTCTTAGTTAATTGTTGGACAAAGACATACAGGATAACTAAATCTGGATCATGTCAAGATTAGCTAACCCACTCTCAGCAGGGTTCGCTATTTTTTACAAGAAGATTATTGGGTTCGTTATTCTTTACATGGGAATAGTCGGGTTCTAGACACTGTTCTAAGGGACAGTACTAAACACAAACATAGCAAAACAGTGTAGATGAATCACTCGCTGTGTTTAGTACTAGCCCTCATATGGAATTGGTGTTCGGATTGGAAAGGGTTGGCCATTCTTTACTTGAGGATGAGGATCACTGGGTTCGCAGTTCTTGACATGGAGATGTTGGGTTTGCTAATTTTGACATGATTCCTAAACCTTAATATAACTATTTAGTGTTACAATATACAAATCCACAGATTTTGCCAAAATGAGCATCTTCAGAATTTTTAAAGTAAACTGCTCTTCTCTATGATTGTTAAATATTTTCTAAAAACAGAAAAAATAACCACTATTAGGTTTTAACCTTTACCAGAGATCCTAATCACTCATCTACATTAGACTGTAAGCTCTAATACCTTAGAACTTTGCAATGGTTTCATTCTAATCTAAAAAAAAAAAGATTTTTACATAAAATGTAACCTCAAACAACCATGAACACATGCTACATGGACACTATTTCTATTGGAAAAGCCACATACGTCCTGTCCCAAGAAATCTTTTTATTTTTTATGTTACAAAGACTTATCAAAGGGATTATGAAGCTGAAAATCAGGTCTTGCATACAAGGAAATGCCAAATAAAGTTCAAAGGTTTCAGATGCTTTCCTTGCACAACATAGAAAGTTTTAGGGGTTCTTTATTACACCATTTTACACGTTAGATGGACTGGTTTTTTGTATTCTACTTTTCATCCATTCTCTTTGGTCACTTCCCACCCAGGTGTTCAACTTCATAAACTTTACCTTGCTACAATTTACCCATTTCATACAAGAACATATCCTATGAGCTGTATATGACTTTTATTTCTACAAAGTACTTTACAATAACTACATCAAACTAAAGAAAGCTGACATTAATAGAGCATTGAAAAAGATGAAATTATTAAACAATTTTTTCGTCTGGGATGAGAACACTGGCTAAGAAACTGGTTAGTTACTCCAGCTGTTAACTAGGAAAACTTAGGTACCATATAAAACTGTAAATATAAGATTTTTCAACTTGTACAGAAGTTTAGTGACATTTTGTGGTAGCTGCAAGTTAGACTTTCAAGACATGAAGGTTATTTGTCATCTTCTGTGGTTGATGTTAAGTGTGGCAACAGCATCTTTTTTTCTTTTTTGCCAGTAATACATTTGTACACATTATATTTTCAAAACAACTAGTCATTCTTATTTCAGTCTTTACAGAGTGACTTTTACTTTATTCTGGACAAAATTTACAAGTAATTTCAGAAACAATTTTTCTCTTCCAGTTAAGGACTGAGATGCAGCATGGTGCTACAACAGCAACGAGAATGCATAGTAATTTTGGACTAGTGAGTGAACTGTGAGGTTACTGAGGATTTTTTACTACAATGGGATTCATTGAATCTATCTCAACCTTGAATCTTAAAAGGGAATACTGATTTGTTGAAATACAGAAAAATAATTTCTTATTATCTGAAAATTACAAAAACATGTTACCAGTAAGTGTGATTAGGTGAATATCCAAGACTGCTCCATGTTTTATTGTTTTTGGGTGCTGAGTAATCCTAATGCTATTCACATATACCGCCCTTGGCAGCAGATACTTATGCCATAATAATAATGGCAATTAATTAAAGTACATTATCCTTAGACAAGTCTGTATGAGGATAGAAACAGGATTTGTATTACATCAACTATGAGGATGCTGAGGTGGATTTTGAGGATCTTGCTGTGTGAGAGGCTGGATAATGAAGAAATAGAAAATGCTGAGGTGGTAATCATTACTGATTTGGTAAGAGTCTAGAATGAGATGGTATGGGCATGTGGTAAGGATTATTCACAAGGATGGAGCAAAGAGGGGTTGGATTTAACCTGTGAGGGACAGATAGTCAAGAGGGAGGCAGAGGATTAGATGTTGTGATAAGGTAAGGGAAGATTTGGAGAAGATGGGTTTAGTGGGTTAGGAAGATTTTAATGGGAATAGGCAAAGATGCATCAGGGCAAATGATCCCTTAAAAAAAGGGGACAGTAGTGGGGATAAAGAAATATTATGAGCCATGTACCATACGCACTGCAGATGAGGTGCTACTTTACATACCTACGGTATCTGTTTCTACATTTTCAATGCCAAGCTCTCCAGGGTCTGGGAGTTTCAGGTCACGGACAGTTTTTTTTCGGGCCCCAAGCTTGATATTATTGGCTATACCTTTTGAACGGCGTGAGTGGTGAATACTTTTACTGGTACTCAATCCTTGGACAGATGCCACCTTCCCAGTAAAGGAGTCACCCAATAGTTTTGAAACTCGAAGCTTTTCTGGATCATGTATGACAGTTGCATCAGCGTCAGTTTCGGAGTCCTGTATAGGATGAAAATGACATTATCTTCAATCAATGTACTGGCAATTCCTATGGATTAGCTCCTCCTTAGTATTAGAATAGTCTGAAATATACCATGTAAACATAACAACAATGATATTGTGAAATGATGTAGCATAACATTAATAAAACATTACAAAAAATTAAACTGGAATAAAAAAAAAAAATTGTTAGTACAGTAGCAAAGATTATTAACCCCCAAAAAACTGAAAAACAACACAGCTGCCGATGAACATTTAGAAGCTATTAAGTTCTCAACAAAAACCAAAATATTTATTTGTTTACATTATCAACAAAAACCAAAATATTTACTCATTTCCAGGAATATTCAAGCTGGACTTCCATGCAAGTAGCTCACTGACTGATGGGTTTTGATATCTATTAACACAAAAGCACAGAATAGGAAAGAGAATGCTAAAGTTTCTATATCCAAGAAGATCAAACAGCAAGGGTGTGCCACTTTGGTCCTTGAAACCTCTCGAACCTTCTCAAAAACCCATCTGAACTAATGGAGATGTCCCTGATGGCAGCCTCTGATGAAGGTGTTCCCACTCTCTCCTCTACAGGAAAGTGGAAGGACGGGGCATGTTTCCTCTGCTTGTTTTCACAATGGCAAAACTCGGGTTACCTCCATGGTAGCCATCACGAAGAACAAAAGAGGGCTAGCACATGCCACACTCATTGTTAACTCTGTTTAGAATACTTATGCAAGACATTGCGCTTCGCGCTTGTCATTTGTTTATGCTTGTTTATGTTTATGTTGTGAGAGAGCACCAAGTGAAGGGCCATGATGTGGGCACTTGGTGGATTGGATCTCAGAGATAAATAAAGTCAGTTTTTTTATGTCTGCCTTTGATTTCTCCTGCCACAGTGATGTACACGATCAACACTCATGGTACTAAAAACTCAATAAATTTTCAATATAGCCTCACTACACACTTGTGGAAATACCCATGATTACCCACAGGCTAATATATAACCAAGCTGTGGCTCAAACACTAATTACAATGGAAAAAGAGCATAAAAATAGATAAAGGAATAACAAAACACACCAGTAACCATGTAACTGCGATCAGGGCTGGGCACACAATGGTTGAAGTAGGCCGACGGAGGTCAGGACAGATACTCAAGGCCTACCTGTGATAATTGTTTGTTTTTTATTCAGTATACAGCCAACATGTGCAGCGAGCTGGATAACTCCATTTATGAAAAGTGAAGGTTTGTAACTCTGTAGGAACAAATCTATGGCAAAATAAGGAAAAATAGCCACAAATTTTTATCATTATAATTCTCCCTGAACAGACCCCTATCTGCAAGGGACATGGAGTTAACCCAACTCCAAATTCAGTTCAGATGTCATCCCAGTGCTAACCTGTCTAGATTTTTATGGCTAAATTTTCTTAATTTTTTATAGATATCATTTGATGTCATCAGAATCTCCAGACATTTAAATGATGTCATTCGAATCTCAAAGGGTTAAGCATAAATTTGGTCTATCCTAAAATCATGCTACACTGTTCTCCTGTATGGATTAACAAGAACATATTAACACTCTAGGTATTTGTATAGTGTATGAGACTGGCACAACAAAATTACAACCACTACTAAATCAATCCATAAAAATTGTTCTCATATTAATTTCTATTATTTGTAAGGTCCTTGTCCTTGCCAACTAAATCATCAGTTCAATCAATTGGTTGAATTGCTAAATTTGTGTAACTTTTTCCAAAATTTACGCTTCTCACTAAAAACATAATTTAAAAAATTTTACACAAAAATATGATATTTTAATGATAAAATAAAGTTTGTTCATACTTACCTGGCAGATATATATATAGCTGTATTCTCCGAAGGTCCGACAGAATTTCAAATTTCGCGGCACACGCAGTGGCCGGTCAGGTGGTTAGTACCCATTCCCGCCGCTGGGAGGCGGGTATCAGGAACCATTCCCATTTTCTATTCAGATTTTCTAATGCCACTGTCTCCTGAGGGGAGGAGGGAGGGCAATATGAATATATATATCTGCCAGGTAAGTATGAACAAACTTTATTTTATCATTAAAATATCATTTTGTTCATGAGACTTACCTGTCAGATATATATATAGCTGAATACCACCTTTGGAGGGGGTAGAGACAGCCAAGAATTAGGGAAACCAAGTATTGGTAAAATTATTTTGGTTCCTTATCTGATAGCGTAGCTGACTGAGTGGTTACTGCCACTCTAGTCTGCTTCTGCTTTACTAGAGACCCCAGCGAGGTAGTGACCTATATAGCTGGCGACTTCTAGATGATCTGTCAACGGGGCGTGACCACAATGTGACTAGATCATAGCCCATACAAAGAGGACAAAAGAGCATTACTAACCACCTAACCAACACCTAAAGCGTTAGTTTGCAAAGGATTGGGAAGACTGCCTCCAGTAGTCGACCCAACAACCACAAAAACACAATTAAAAAGGGGATAGGATCAGAGTTACCCTGTCCCCAAGGTTGCTGAAGCAGCAATGTATGGTCCCAGCGAAAAGCAATTTCTCGTATGCTACCTAAACATCTTGCCAAGAGTGTGAGGCAAACACCGAATTGACTTCGCCAAAATGTGGCACTAAAAATGTCACTGAGTACCATATTTTTCTTGAACGCCATGGAGGTAGCAACTGCCCTCACCTCGTGAGCGTTAACTCAACAACTTGAAGTTGAGTCGTCACAACTAGAGTGTGCGCCCCAATGACGTCCCCTAATGAAGAATGCCAGTGCATTCTTCGACATAGGTTTAACTGGTTGCCTCACAGAACACCATAAAACATCCAATGGACCACGAGTGTCCTGTGTTCTTTTTAAGGCAGTACTTGAGAGCTCTAACTGGACATAGAACTCCCTCAGGTTCCTGTCCAATAAGGTCTGCTAAACCTTTAATTTCAAAGTGTCTAGGCCAAGGGTTAGAAGACCTATCATTCTTAGCCAAGAACTTAGGGCTTAAAGAATAGACAGCATTGTGTTCCTTGAAGCCCACATGACGGCCTCGAACTTCTCTCACTCTCTTCGCCGCAGGAATGCCGTTTTCAGTAACATCCTTAAGAGATGCAGAGTGGAGAGGCTCAAAAGGACTAAACATCAAAAACTTGAGCATTACGCCCAAGTTCCAAGCAGGGGAAATCAGCTGAGGAACCTTGGACGTCTTGAAAGAGCTCGTAAGATCGTGGAGGTCCTTATTGTCAGACAAAGCTAATCCTCTGTGTCTGAATACAATCGAAAGCATGCTCCGATAACACTTGATAGTCGGAACTGCTATATCGAGTTTTCTCTTAAGTAAAGGAGAAAATCCGCAACCTGGCTCACAGTGATAGAGGAAGAGGAAAAGCCCTTCTTTCTACACCAACCTTTGAAGGTTGCTCACTTCGCTAGATATATCCTTTAGATGAAGAACTTCTGGCTCTAGCGATGGCCCGTGCCACCTGGCCAGAAAAACCCTTCGCTCTGACCAAGTTTCGATAGTCTGAAAGCAGTCAGGTTCAGAGCGGGAGATTCAAAGATATCTCGTGAAGTGGGTTTGTATGAGCAGGTCTGCTCTCATAGGAAGGGTCCTCGAACGCCTACCAACCAGAAGAGAAACTCCGAGAACCAGTGGTTCAAGGCCAAAACGTGGGGATGAGAGTCATCCTCGTCCCTTGTGAGGCCGCGAACTTGCGTATGACTTCTCCCAGAATTTAGAACGGGAAAAGGCGAAACATCTATTCCCGTCCAATCCCAGGGAAGAGCAACTATCGCAACTGCCCCAGGGTCGAGTACAGATGAGCTTTATAGAGGGAGCCTCGCTGTTCTTGAGGTCGTGAAAATATCCACAAGATGGCGACCCCAAAATTTCCAAAAATCTTGGCAAACCTCCTGATGAAGGGTCCATTCCTTCGGCAGGAGTTGATGGCGCCAACAGAGCAGGTCTGCTCGAACATTTTCGACCCCTGCAACAAAACTTGTGAGAATCGAAATGTTGCAGCATAGGCTCAAAGAATAATCTCTCTTGCAAGGCTGAACAGGGAACAAGTAGTATTGTCCGAGTTTGCTAGAACTACACGATTGCAAACTTGGACTCAAGAATTGGCGAGCTAAAAGATAGCCGCCAAATCTTTGAAGTCGATGTGCCAGGACACCTGTACCTCTCTCCAGGTTCCTAACACTTCCTCTCCTCTAGTGTTGCCCCCAACCTGTTGACGACCCGTCCGGAAAAACAACACTAGGTTGGGGTTCAGAAGCTTGAGGGAGATCCCTTTCTGCAATTCCGTTGGATCGAGCCACCACCACAGATCCTCTTTATATAAGGAAGAATTCTCAATTCCTCTTTCAAGTCTTCCTTGCTTTGTCAGTTCTCCAACAAAAAGAACTTAAGAGGCCTGAGATGCAGACTCCCAGAAAACAAACTTCTCAGCGAGGAAATGGTCCCAGCATACTCATTCCTTCCTTCACCTAGCATGTTTCCTTTCCAAGAAGGCTGAAACTTTTTCGTACATAGAAGTTGCCGTTCTTGTGACGGAGACGCTATAAAAGCTGCTGAATAGATCTGAATTCCCAGACACAATGGACAGTGAGGGGATCAGCTGACTTCTCCACAGACCAGAAGTCCCAGGGACTTCACGAGATGCAGAGTCAACTGAAGGTCCTCCAGATACCTTAACTTCGCCGGACGCTCGAATCAACCAGTCGTCCAAGTAGAGTGAGATCCTGACGCGCGACAGATGCAACTGCATCGCAACGCTTTCCATGAGACGTAAACACCCTCGGAGCAAAATGTGACGCCAACAGCATCTGGTGTTCCCAGGCGGTCAACCATCCAAGTACTGACCAGACCCAACGCTGCTTAACTCGCTGATCGGACGAGAAGCGGTGTTTTCAACGTGGTATGGCCGTTGTGCAGAGTCCAAAGCAAAGAGCCCTGAACTGGTACGTCTAGTCCCCAAGACAACCTGAGATACTTCACCGAACGTGGATGAATTGGGGCGTGAAGATAAGTATCTTGGAGATCCAAAGATACCATCCAATCCCGGGATGAAGGGCCCTAGTATTGGCTGCAGGTCTCCATCTTGAACTTTTCCTTCCGACCAAGTTGTTCGACCTGTTGACGCCCAAGACGGGTCTCCAGCCTACTGAAAGTTTCCGGACTAGAAACAATCTGTAGTAAAATCCCGGGAACACCGAGTCCAAGATCTGTTCCACTGCTCTCCGCTCAACATCTGTTCGAGCAGGTCAAACAATTTTCTGTTTGACAGGAAGGCAGTTGGGAAACAAAAACAAAAAGAGGAGACAGGAAGGGAATCAAGTAACCTCTCTCTAACAGTAGGAGGGACCAAACGTCTGCCCTCACTCTTTCCAGGCTTGTGCAAAATGAAGCCTGGTTGCAAAGGGAGTCTGAGATGAAGGGAGTCACTTGCTACCTCTCTGAAGTGACATTCCTTCGGGAAAAAAAACTCTCTCGTGGTGCGGGTCTCGTGTTGTTTCCCAAGGAAGCCCCTTTGTTATGCAAACATTTAGCTTTCGTTTACTTTTTGTATCTGAGATCGGTGCAAGCGTTATGAAGGAGATGCAGTTTGAATGTCGATAACTTTAGTTTTGAGAAAAACGATATTTTTGCTTCTCTGTGTATTTATTTGCTTGCCGTTACACAGTTTGAAGTTTTTATGACATAATGAAAAGCCAAAAATAGACCTGCAAAGTAATATAACTTCGCTAAATGAAGCGAGTGTCAAACACGGCTGAGGTTGGCCAGCGACGCTTTACTTAGTCAAGCTCTGAGCTGCTACTGACTGACTGCCACTGACTGCCCCAAGTGGCATTCCTGTCTTCCGCTGATGCGCACTATGTCTACAGGGTTGCCATAGATCGCATTAGATATTATTTCATAGCTAAAAGGAAATTACCACCGATATACTGACAATATTACATTATATGAAAAATGTAATTTGACTATGATAGGTTACTGTTTTGTTTATAACTTCTAACTGTGGCGAACTTTTTAAATAAAACTTTCTGAGAAGATAGTCAGGATATGTATGATGCCAGATATAAAATATCCCAGAAAATTTTATTTCCGATTTTTTTAGATCACAAACGCTCCTCTTAAGACAAAGACAACTGCGAAGGTGGAGAGAGAGGAGCCGACGGTTGAAAAGTCTCAGGAAACAGATCCTTAAGAAAAAAGCCAGAGTCTGATAATCAGAGGAAGAAGAAGACGAAAGAAGTTTCTCTTCATACAAAGGCTGTGACGACTGACGAAAGAGGATGTTCTTCCGCAGCTGGTGGGTCTTGAGTGAGTGGTGAAAGTAGTTCCGATTCGCCGATACGTAAGCGGGAACTCCCGCGAACGAAGAAGTCGTCAACTAGAGTACGTATAGTAAACATAAAAATGTGGAACGCTTCACGATTAGCGTGTCATCCTTGCAAGAGCCATGCTAATCTTCTCTGTATCGTTCCAATTAGTATATGTACTGCCGAAGCAAGTACTGGCTAAATTAAGAAGGACATCAGATGTTGAAGCGGGTAGTTGTGCGACATGATGAACAACTGGAGCGGTGTCAACACAAGACTTGAAGCTATACGGGCGAAGCGAGCGCGAGCGCCATGGCGTGACGCGAGAGGCTCCGTGGCAAGTACTAGAAGAGAGTCACAGCGTGGCGCCGCTAAGCGCCATGGCTAGGCGCCGCCGAGCGCCAAGGTGAGGAGCGCCGTGACGCGTGAGAAGCGCACGAAGAGCAAGACGCGCTCCTGGCGCGAGACAAGAGAAAAGGCCAACACCTCAACTCGGGAAGACGAATAGGAAGCCACTAAACACTCTCTCTAGACGACAGACGCTCTGTATCGCTCCCGAAGCGGGAGACGAAGGTGAAAGTCTGTACCTCTTAACAGGCAGATACGAATCTTGAAAGGTTCATGAGAGCATCCAGCTGTTGTTGCAAACCCAACAAAATCTTACGCGTTGGAGAAGCCACTCTCTCGGAGAAGGGCTGAACCTGAGAGAAGGAAAGGGGCGAGAGACGTATACTTCCCTTCCACAGGGAAGAAGCTCTAGCCCTTGCCTTAGCGCGACAGGGGGTCGAGTAGAGTGATCATTCGAAAACACTTTATTCTCTTCTGCAGAGGAATATCCACGCAACTTTCGGGGAAGAGTACAAACGTCTCAGAGGAAGAGGACGTGAAGCCGCCCTCTCCTCTAAGCTTCTCTTAAGAGGGCGAGTCCAACCGAGCTCCAACCCCGAGGCGGGAGGACGGTCGGAGGACGAGAAGCAATCCTTCAGGATGCGTGCCTGAGCACGATCCCTGGCAGCCTGGGTAGCGTCATCAGACCTGCCGGGGACGCCAGATCGGTGGGAAGCCCCCGTAACCCTCATGCGGCCGACATGCCCCTCCCTGGTCCTGGGAGTTCGACAGAGGTCCAGGCCTAGAGGCATTATAGGGCCGATCTGACGCCTCCACAACACTAGGGGCACTAGCACTAACACTATGCGTTTGAATTGCATTCACTTTAGTTTCAAGAGCACGATTGACTCCACACGAGAGCCAGGGAATTACCTTCTGCAGCAACAAACTACAGGGTTAGTAATAAATTTATTACAGGGTTACTAGTAGGAGAAAACCCTGACTGTCCAACTAAGGATGCACTCTAGAGGAAGATTTCAGCCTATCACGCTCCAATTTAAGCATATAGGCTTCATATTTCTTCCACTCACCCTCAGACAATCCCACACATTCATTACCGATTATCATAGAGCATTGAACACCCTTACATATATACATAAAGAGTGAGGAACTATCAAAGTCTTCGATAGCCTCACCTTACATTCACCCAAGCTACAGACTCGATAGCTAGAGGTAAGACATCTTAATTATAAGAAAAGTCAAAAGCAAAATCAAAACGGTCCACAAAGAGCGTATGCCAAGTCACAGATCCAGTCGAATACCAAAAACAACCAAAATACTTAAGTGACAACAAATTTCGAAATCCAAAAGGCGGAGGAACTGACAACAGGAGTTGACAGTCCGGCGACAGAGAAAATCTGAATAGAAAATGGGAATGGTTCCTGATACCCGCCTCCCAGCGGCGGAATGGGTACTAACCACCTGACCGGCCACTGCAGCCGCGAAATTTGAAATTCTGTCGGACCTTCGGAGAATACAGCTATATATATATCTGGCAGGTAAGTCTCATGAACAAAATTTGGATTTCTTTGCCTTGGCATTAGTTCGTGTCTTTGAACACTTTTGTCAGAACACTAGTTATTCTGTGTTACTTTCTCATGGGAGGTTATTGTCACACAAATGGAAGGCTGGGGTAATTAGTATTATGGTAAAGTTGTTTAACCAAACTAAATCTATTAACTCCTGAATAAGTTTCATACCACACAGCTTACCTCTTTAATTGTCACAATTTTATCTCTGTTCTTTACATCAGTGGCTTCCACAAAACCTGTAGGAACAATCAAGTCCTCTTGAGGCTGACAGATTTTCTTGCCTTCTAATTTCAACAATTGGTGACCTACGTCCTGCATGGTAGTTTTTACTGAAGTACTAGTAGCTGGCTTGGAGGGAACTTGACTCAATGAAACCTTTTCAACTGCAATTATAAGATCCAGAACTTACTTAGTGATCTTGCCTGAATGGGCAATTCTGAACGGAAAATAAAGAGTACAAGATTAGTTAGGCAACATAAATAAGGTTCTTAGCACTGTTGGGGAATGGATTTTCATTACAAGTAACATCAGGCAAATACAGCACAGCACAGAATTTTTTTCCTTTACTTAGCACCCTCATCCTGTGAGTATTATGATATACATATCTATATGGCCTAAAATATTCTTTATACAGGCAGTCCCAGGTTATTGGTGGGGGTTCCGTTCTGATGGTGTGACGATAAGCGAAAATCGGCGATAACTGAAAATCGGCAATTTTCAGTTATCGGTGCCTCTGTTACTTATGTATCAGCACCAATAAGCGGACATTGGCGCATATCGGAGCTGAAAATCGCTGACTTTTGTCACTAGATAAGTTAGACAAGTGCCGAAAACCAGATCGCCGATAACCAGGGAATGCCTGTATATCTAAACTGGAGCACAAACATTTCTGCAACTGAGTATTCAAATTATATGGAGAACTTTAATTTCTAAATGAGGAAACTTATTTGTTAAGCTACTCTACACTGGCTAAAATGTCACAATATAAAAATCAATAGTAAAGAACCAAAGATTTGACAAATGATGACAAATGACAGTGTCTGCTATTACCAGGCATGAATCTTATAATTATTTAATTGTTCAACCCAAATATCTGTTATTGTAAATAAAAGCACACTTGGAGTTAGATCAGTTTGCACAAACGTGATAATTTGATACAAATCTTCACAATATAATTAAAGTTCTGTCTAAAGCCTGCAACACATTGTTACTGTAACTTCAAGTTAAGTTACCAGGGATACAAAACAGTCATTTGTTCTTTATAGCTTATTGCATTGCTCATCAACTTAAAAAAATATCACTTCCATTTTCAAGTTGCAAAACTTTAGCCCAAGCTTAGCAACCATTTTTGCTTATAAGATCATCAGCAAGACTTTTACCTTAAGTCTTTCTTTTAGAGAGTTATATAAGTGACACGTTTTCTCCTCTACTCTGTTTCATCAATGATACCTTCCACAATTTCCAGGGTCTTCCTACTGGTCTTCACTTTGCTCCTTCCATTTTTACCACTGTTTTGACTAACTGCACCTCCACACTATCCACACTCACAAAAACATCTAAATTTTCAAGAACTTGGTCTACTTTCTAGTTACTAGACACCACACCTGTCTGCAATTCCCTCATTTACAACAGTACACTCTGGCCATGATTCCTATAAGTCCATAGTTGCACTTTTTCAAAATCACCTTACACACTTTCTTTGTCACTAAGTCTACATCTCTGCTGCACAAAGTAATATAAGACTTAATCCTATGTTTTCTACTGCTTGCTAATGACATACTTTATTTGCCAGTAATCTAGTAATCTCTTTTCACTTCATTCAGGCATCTGCTACTGTTTCCTACTGTCCTCTCAAAGTATTCTACCACTTTAAGTCCTGGTCTTTCACCACAACATGGTGCACCTCCTCCCTCCCACTCCCATTTGTTCTTCTAATACATTTTGAACATAAAAAATCTTTCACTCCATCCATGTACATTTGGATTAAATGCATTACATCTGATACAGAGTTTTGAGTTTCCAACCTTCCCTGTGTAATGCATATGGATGCTTTCATCTTTAATTTTCCTTTACTTCCGTTCCAGTCAGCCTCCATTTCCTTTGTTTTGCTTATGTTAGTTTTAAATTTTCTCATTTCCAATCATTCTGCCTTCTTTTAAGCATTTGAAAGCCTATCCTGATAATTTTATTGTTAACAATAGGGCATCTGCATATAACTATTCCCAGGGATTCTTTCTGCATGCATTTGTAGCTCACATTCATGTGAAACGGCAGAGGACTCTGGGCTAATTCCTGATGGACACCACAATTTACCTCAAGTTCATCTGATACACCTGGCATCATTTTAGATTATGTGATATGGTGACTCTCATTCTTTTGGTACACCTGGCATCATTTTAGATCATGTGTTATGGTAACTCTCAGTTTTTGGATGCACCTGGCATCACTTTAGATCATGTGCTAGGTTAACTAGTTCTTCTGACACACCTGGCATCACTTTAGATCATGTGTTATGGTAACCATACCTGACAGAGTTTTCCCCCTATACTGTGTCTCTGTAATGTCCATCTAATTGATTGTCTTATTAGTCTTGTCAAACTACTTCTCAACATTCACAAATCTCTTAATCTCTGAGCTGTACTTTTCCTTTAACTGCCTCGTTGTAAAGAATGCCTCAACAGAGCAGTACTTTTCCTTTAACTGCCTCATTGTAAAGAATGCCTCAACTGTTGATTTCTCTGGTATGAAGCCAAACTGAAAACTGTCAATTTTCTCAGCCTTGCCATAATACCCTATCCAATATTTTCACATTCTGTTCAATATTATTTATCTATAAATTCCACATTGAAGTACATAAAAAAAAATATTTTTTTTGCATAAAATTTTTCAAAATCTTTTTGCCCCCTTCTGGTCCTTATATGTGGGCATTAATCAAATTAAGTGTTGAAACTGTATGAAAACTTTTATAGTAAACACTTGTAGACAACAAAAACCAGTTATCATGCCTATAGGGGCAGTCCCCGGTTTATGACGGGGGTTCCGTTTTTACGCTGTGTCATAAACCGAAAGATCGTTGAGAATTGTCAAAAATGCTAAGAAAACCTTGCTTTTAATGCTGTGGGTGTATTGAAAATGATGTAAACTGCATTTTTATTGAGTTTTTCATAAAAAAAACTCCAAACTTTGATTATTCTGCCGTTTTGGAGCTATATTTCTTCCGTTGGATCGGTATATGATGCGTTGTAACCCCAGAACATGCGTTGTAAACCGGGAAATAATTTCTGATGAATATATTTGAAAAGCGTTGTAACCTTGGAACGTTGTAAGCCGGACCCGTCGTAAACTGGGGACTGCCTGTATTTAAAACAATGCACACATCCTAAAAGTATAACAATTCATTTCAGTAAGTAGCAGCATATTGGTAAAATCTGTTTCATGAGATTGGTTTCCTATCAAAGTTTTGAACATTGTAACTGAACCTTACTCTTGCTATGGAACATGTAATGTTTGCTTTCCAGTATACCCAGGTAAAAAAAACTGTCCCAGTTGATTCAAAGTATTACAATCACCTCTAACTCTGTAAAAAGAAAGAAAGGTAATCTGTCAAGATTATTCACCTGATATAAAAATATCTAAAAAAATATTTAATGCCACTAAACTGGAAAATCATACCTGACAACAAGCTTGTACTTTTCTTATCTTTGGAAGATAAAAGCCTTTTGTATTCTCTTTTAGCCAAAAAGCCACGTATCATTGCCTGGATCTTAGATGCTGCAATATCCCTGATTTTTGTTACAGATAAGCCTCCAGCTTCCATCAGAACCTGTGCAATTTCAAATTGCTCTGCAACATATGCACAATCTAATGGAGTGTACCTGAAACAGTAATGGTTGACATTCAAATGACCACAATAAAGTTAAGCTAAAACCTGAAAGCCAAGTCCATTAAGTAAATGCAGAATCTTATGGATATAAAAACTGAGAACATGACATCCAAGTTTTATATAGAGTGTTAGCCTTGCATAAGAATTTAATAAAGTATAAAATATCAGATGAAATATGACTTTAAAGTTTAAAGACGGAAATCACTTATGGAATTAGACATGAAATGGATTCTCTCCACTCTCTCCTCCTTTGTGCACATTCTGTCTGAATCCTCATTTGCTTTAGGTCTTCATCTATACCCTTCTCATGATTTACAGGGGATTCCTACTGATTTTTTACTGCTGCTGCAATTCATACTACTATTCTGATTAACTGTTCCACATGTCATCCCACCTTAAGTCCAAACCATCTCAATCTTTAAGGTACTGTAGTTTACTTTCCTGCAATTGATGATACATTCATCAAAACAGATATGATTAATATGTGATCACAAATCGGAACCTTAAAAAAACTAAAATTTCATTGTGACACAGCAAATCACACGAATAAGGATAAGAATCTCATACACAACTGTTGGATATCATAAAAAACCTTTATCATTTTCTTGAAACGTAACACAGCAGAATGGATATTTTTGAATGGGGTAATTATATTTTCAACTTCATCATCATAACTATATTTCTATACAATACTTTGAGTACTGTACAAACATTCCGAGGTCCTAATAACATTACAATTGATGAGATGTTTAAAATTCTCACATTCACTATCAATGTTAAACTGTTTCAAATCTTAGTTGCATTTCCTGAGTTACCAACACGGTATTAATAAAAGTAGGCAGATGAAATAAAAATTACCCGTTCAATGTAGTCTGAGTGTAATTTGGATATGCATGGAAATCAAGTAAAGTGTTCACAGCTCCTAAATGTCCCTGCTGTGATGCCCAATGCAAAGGACTCTGACCCTGAAAAAATCAATTCATGTCAACTTCTTACACTCAATAATAACAAATACTACATAAAGTACCTCAATCTTGTCTTCACGTTATAAATAGCTAGATGTTCCATATTGATAAGAGCAGTCCCTGTGATAACCAGTATTAGGAAATATAAAATAACTGCTGAACCTTAACAAGAGAAATAACCAAAACAAATGCTTTACCTCATGATCCCGCGCGTTGACATCCCCACGGTTTTCCAGCAACAAAAACATTATGTCACTGAGGCCTCTATAAGCAGCCATGTGCAGGGGAGTGCGACCAGAATAGTCCTGGACATTTACTGAGGTCCCTGCAAGAGTTATTAGGCAGTATGTTTATCATTGTGTGAAAACTTCAAGAAGGTGTCTCAAAGTAAGGCACAAGAACTATGATGCAGGTGAGGTAATAATTCTGACTGAATATTTCAGGTGTTCAGACAATATATGGTAAGTGTTAGAATAATAAATAGGTCATGCTTACATAAACACCTGTAAATATAAAACATAAAATTAGAAAAAAATATACCATGCATAATAATATTAATGTTTGCTCTTTCTTGTTTGTTAAACTGCTTATGTCCCAATTTTCTAATATAAAATCTCTTGACAATTTCTTGTTAAAGTTGACATTTGGGTGCAAGAAGGGCTGATTAAAAGCCTATTCATGCAATTATCCACCCCTATATTAGCTTAGCTTACCATTTCCCTAACCTTACTGCATTACTGGAAAGGATTTTCAAGCAACATGAGATCAGTCTGACTTTTAGTCCCTCTATTTTATTTTCTTACTAATTCTATACTATTTGAACCAGTAATATAATTAACACTATCTTCTACCTAAGCACTCTTCTTGAGCATGAATGAATTGTCATGTTCATTTGAAGTCTTACTTTCTTAAATAACAAATTTTTTCTTGTTCCTTCCTGGTATTTCCTTAACTTTGCCAGGACTCACTACTATTTCAGTTTTCTCTTGACTTATGGATGCTGTGAGGTTCAAAGGGACTTCCAAACCTTACCTGTTGTCTCAATCTCTCTCCCTCTGTTTGTCCACCTCCCATATGACAACAATTCCTCTTGCGAGTTCGTCATTTGAACAAGTCTACATTGGCATAAGGCCAACTTAACAACCATTAACAACTACAAAGAGAAAAAAGAACTTTCATAAATTGCAACTGTATTTGCACTGATTGAACATATTAAAAAAATCTGTGATACCGTAGGGGATGCTGCTTACAGAGTGCAGTGTGTGGCACACTGTAAATGATGCTGAAGATTCTTTACAGCTACACTTTTTGCCCTCAGCTGCAAAGTTTCTGTTTATTACAAATCATCCATTCCCTTTGGTCTCTCTCTACCTAGCCACTAAACTTTGTCATCTTTACATTGAACCAATTTTCAGTTCTCATTCAAGTAAAAATTCTTTGGGGGAACTGTCGGAGTCACAGGATGTAAATTACCACTGCAATACTATAATGATAGCTCTCAAGCTCTTATGTTGATTGCAAGTGTGACAGAAGTTCAAGTCCTAAATGCCAAAGTAACTCAAATATTGCAAACCATACAAAAACTTCAAATGACTTAAAATTTGTTTTGCCTTTGGTGGATGACCACACTAATGCATCTCACTCAAATTATGAACAAGTTTTAGGTTCAATGTGATGTAATAACTTTTGAGATACAAAATAAACTTTGCATCATTTGGCCTAATTAATGAATTACATTTTGGAACATAAGAAAGACAGAGTTAGACATTACAGCTGTAGAGACGAGGAACAAAAATTAAACTACGATGGACATGCATCTTCATACCTGCTCTAATGAGTATTTGTGCAAGGTACAGATGGCCATTTAACACAGCATGATGAAGTGCACACTGTCCTTCATTATCTCGGTGATCTAAGGACGCACCCTCTTTAGCCAAAAGTTTTACGATATGTGCATGACCTGCCTGAGCAGCATGAAGCAGTGGTGTGCGGCCGTCATTGGCACAGACATCAACAGGTGCTTGTAAACGGAGTAAAACTCCTACTGTAGAGATGTGCCCAGCTCCTGCAGCTATGTGCAAGGGAGTGCAACCCCTTGGACCTACTTTTGTGAGAGATGCACCATGTTTAACCATAGCTGTAATAGCAGAATCTGAGCCTCGTGCAGCTGCCCAGAACAACGCAGTATAACCTTCTTTGGAGGGATCATCCCGCACACATGGACGTCTAACCAGCTGTAAATCATTTTGAGCATACTAAAATTACAGTTTCTAGCTTCGCATACTAAACAATGAAAATCCTGCTAATCAAACAACTATGATATTACAGCTAGAGATAAAATACCTGTGTGGCAATAATACCATTACACCCTTGCCTTTGAAAAAGAGTGAATGCCATCTCATTGTTTAGGAAATGCATATAAACTTTTTTAAGATTTTACAGATATACAAAATCATTTCTAAACACTGTCTCGTTAACTGGGCAAAGTGCAAAACCAAGCTCCAAGTTCCAATGAGAAATACTTTTCACAACACAAAACTTTTCATTCAAACCTATCAATATGTATGCAGACATGCATCAAATGTTCCCCATGTTCAAAGGCCTTTTGCCTTACAGAAGGCTAAGAACTATAATGCACAAGCCCTTTGAACCTTCAGGTATACTTCAATCACCTTCCTTACTTCCTGTGAAAATTGTAGATGAGGCAGAAACATGTGTGGAGCTTGGAGGTCATTCCCTAAATAACTGATGGACATGTATGAAAAACCCGACTAGTGTTATAAAAATTCATTTGTTCCATCACAACATCATCAATCATATGTAGGCCTCAATTGCTGTTTGGGTGGGGGAGTGCAGTAATGAATGCCAGACTGTTTGTTTGAAGCCAGGTAACTTGAAAGATGAAAATCTCCTTTTGATTTGAAGAGAAGTACACTTACCATTTGCAAAAAATGTATTAGCTTATAAACCCAGTTGTTATATGTCATGAGGGTGTCATGAATAAAAGATGAAGGTGAGCTATGAAGAAACAAAAGATGATGACTATCTGAATACACAAGGTAGGTTAGGAGTGAGAAGGTAAGAAGATATAGGCAGGTGGTTGAACAGTTGGCAAAGTGAATGACCAGGCTCAGATATCATTTGATAATGACCTAGTGGCTGAAGATCTTGAGGCAAACAATGCAAACACATCAGCAGCCTTGCTCCTTGACTGTCTTGACTTGAGCATCTTCTTTAAATAGTAACGTGACAGGTCAGGAGACCACTCATGACAAGTCTCACAGGTGAGATTGGACGAACACATCTGGTAAGATAGCTGCTGCAAATGAAATGAGGGTCTGTGTTGAGAAATGACATGGAAACATTACAGACCTTGACAAGTACTCTGAAGAATAAAATAAAAAAACATGACAACAAAATTATACCATTAAAACACAACAAATGCAAAATGCTAACTGAGCATTTACCAAACCACAACAAAAGTGGGAAAAGTTATTGTTAATGGTATTAGCATATCTCCCTGAGTCACTAGAAAGTACTTTATCTCCTTCAGTTACAGATTAGCAGATTTATTATGTTTCACACATTCAGTGTTCCTTTTTCCTCCGTATCACATCCTTCATGACATAAAATTCTTAGTTTTTTGCCCATACATGTTGGTGAGTGTAATCCATGATAATACAATCAAAGTTCCTGACTTCCAACCCCAACTATATGGACATGAAGGCTCTTGGTTGTCCAGAACCCCAGGAATCATGAGGTGCAAGTGCATTGCTACCAGCCAGTAAACAATTTCCTTTTAAATCTCAAATGAAACTTAGGATTTACAAAGATCATCGATGTGGGGTAATTATGAGTAATAGATCTGTATGAAAAAATTTCTATTTAAAAATTAAAGTTCCTGGGAAACCAACAGTGTACTGCACATGTTAGTGCCATTTTCATGACATAAAGCTCACCTATCTTCTGGTTGTACAACCTTTAAATAAATATCGCTACGTAATGCTGATCAACTAAAAAAAGTCAATGCATCTCAAACCACCCCT
Organism: Macrobrachium rosenbergii; assembly: GCF_040412425.1. NCBI lineage: Eukaryota > Metazoa > Arthropoda > Malacostraca > Decapoda > Palaemonidae > Macrobrachium > Macrobrachium rosenbergii. Next base: position 108,252,442 of record NC_089752.1, read on the forward strand.
CCACCGCCAGCTTCTACAATGAAGGACTGCCACACATCTGCTGGATTATCCTGTACATGCAAGAGCCAACAGGACTGCTGCAATCTTTCCAGTCTCTGTTGGAATGGTTTTATATGTGCCTGTTATGTTTATCATGAGGATGAGACAAACTGTCTAAAGGTTGATGAGAAACTTATCTTTCAAACAAGAACAGATGTGACAATTTATATTTCCCAAAACTGGGCTAATTTTAAGAACAGATGTGACAATTTATTTTTCCCAAAACTTGGCTAATTTTAAGTAATAGGTATGTGGTACAACAAAATCAAATCATCCTAAACTGTTAGCAATATAGAAAATACTATACAGTACATGAAAAGAAAAACAAGACACATCACACAAAGTTAATAGTATATGAAAAATTTTTGGAAATCATGGCCTGGTACTGAGCCCTTAACTTTAGGTTAAAAAACTCGGATCTTACCAGTTCCACAGTATCAGCATGATTGAGCTGAGCAGCATAATGCAATGGAGTAGCACCATACAGATCAACGGCTCCAATATGTGCACCGCGGTCTAGCAGTCGTCCAACAATTGTGGTTATGCCTCTGTAAAATTGTGGTTACCAATTTGAATCAAACAAATGGTAAATCAAGGTTTCATGACTAACCCTGATTTTACTTTCACTTATGGTATAGTTTTCCTTTTGTAGTAGTAGTCACTTGAGGCCTTGGAAGAAATGTTGTAGCCCATAACAGTATCTGGTCCTCAGACCACGTCTACAAATATTATTCATGATGTACTTGACTACATACTTTCATTCTCTTGGCATATTTCATATTGTGTTTAATAAAGGTGATATTTTTTGTTTCTTTCTACTTCACCTAAATTTACTTACATCCTTACATTTATTCTAAAGTTTTATATATAAATATAAGGATTTATCACAATGCCCTATATAAATATAGGGATTTAAACAAAATGTTGAAACAAAATTCAAATCATAAACAGAGTACTGTTAAGATATACCACTTATAGAATGAAGACAATCTTAGAGAGACTGGACAAAGATCTTAAAAACTATAGGCAGATTGTAAATTTAGTTTACTAAACATAAGGTAAATGAATAACTTATAGTAAGGTTCTGAAACAGAGAGCTCTATGGGCTGTGTATGGAGAAGAATTACCAACTTTCACAGCAGAATCAAAGATAGAATGGCAGTCAAATGATGGAGAAAGAACTGATAATGTAAAGCCAAAGCAAGAATATGGTAACCATAATTGCAATAAACAATACATGACTTAGTCCTGACCTTTGATGGACACAAATAATCCTCTCATGTCTTTAATGTGGCATCCATTGTCTTTCTTGTGTTACAATGAATTATAATTACTTCATAATAGTAATTACCATCAACATCATCACCGATCGCTTAGATTTTTCACTTTAAACTATCCTTCTATGGGGTAAGGTGTAATGAGCTTTCTCCACTCTTCTCTTTTGGGCATTTTCTGCCTGAATTCCTGACTGGTCTATGACTTGGTTTATGCTATCCTCTTGGTCTTCATCTTACTAAAACCATACCTACTACTACTCTGACTATTCTTCGCCCATTCTTACTGCCAAATGATCTTAATTTTTTGAAATATCAGCAACTTCTTTGTATAAAATATTATCTTTCCAGCACATTCTCAAGCTCAAATCTCATCATTTTGTCTTCAAACCTCTTCAAAATCTACATTTTTCTTTAAGTGACCACATTTTTGCTGCATATAAAATCACTGACACTGGCAATGTTTTAGCTGTTCCAGCTAAAATCGGCATTTAAGATAAAGGCCAAATGACAAATGTAATGAGATAACTTTTGCACAATGAAAGACTCTTTCAAAGGAATTAAAGCTCCAATGTTCTGTTTAAGTTATGAAAAATGTATTATCAGATAACTATTGAGCTTTTAATTAAATTTACTGAAATCAAAGGAGTACTCACTCTCAAAACATGCTGTGACTAGTTTCACAATATGAAAAAAAAAATCTAAAAACAAGGTAATTAAAATGCCGGAAGTGGATTCTTCATAGCTACATACAGTGCCCAAGAAAGCAACAATAAAACAACACTAGCTCTTACCTACTGCAAGCCCAGTGAAGAGCAGTTCGGAACTGGTTGTCTGTCAAATCTACATTACATTTAGGGACGGACAAAATGATATCAACAGCATCTAGTCTTGTTTCAGCAACAGCTAAATGCAGAGCTGTAATGCCATCAAAATCCTGCCAATTAACACTGGAGGGAGCTGCAGAAATCAGAGTTTTGACACATCCTTTGGCACCTGGAGCTTTACACATGGCTGCCCAGTGAAGAGGAGTTTTACCTTCTTGGTCTGGCATCAAATTATTTGCACCTTGTTTTATCAACAGCTTAACGTTTTCGTCTGAACCGTAAGCTGCAGCCCAATGCAAGGGTGTTCTCTGAAAAGAGTTTTATGCAATTCTTATTTCATAACAAATCTGATGCAAAAACTAGTATATATATGTATATCATGCATAATAAAACTTGGCAAAATTCAGTACCGAAAATAACTTTGCCTCAATTTCAGGAAAACATTTGACCTTTGCAATAATATAACCTTATAAAAGGAAAGTTACTAGTGACCTGTACTACAGATGTCCAGTACATCTCTCGGTATTGTTAAATGTTTGAAATAATTCTTAAAAGGCCAAGAAACACTTAAAACTACAGTCTGAAATGAAATCCAACTAGAACAACCACAGTTTTGAAATGTACACTACTGGCAATGAAGTACGTCTTACTGGTCAATTACAATCAACAATTAGGATTAACAAACCATACTAGTGAATCTAATAAAGGGATGGCTGAAGTAATTATGGTTTTTAACATCTGGAAGTCATAAAACACACTTAAAAAATGGGATATAATCACGATTCTCTGGGTAACCTTCAAAATACATTGATTTTAAAAAGTTTTTTTTTACAAGCCCATTAGCCATTATTACCTTTTACTTGCCTTTATCTTTTCCGACACAGTCTAAATTTACATAAGGAATGACAAGAGCTTTTCTGTCATTTTGTCAGATCTATTTGTAGAAAACTACTAAGAAAATTTTTTTACTTTTGGCCATGAATAAAAAATACAAGAAATTCTTAAGGAAACTTTGACGTCTCCTAACTCTGCATCTATTTCTTACCCAGAGATTCAATACTACTTGTAGAAAAATTTCCTTGCTCAAGATATAAGGGGTGAATCATAGTGCCCTGAAAACAATATCTTACAGTCTGTTTGATACTTATCATCAGAATTACAATACCTGAAGAACTAGGTTTGCCTACAATAAAAATTAAGTTTTGTAATTGTTAACTAAGTACTTTAAGTAATACCCATTTTATAAAAGCTGGAAATACCTTTTTGTGATCAACAGCATCTAAAGTCCCAGGTGAAACATACTTCACTAGAGCCTGCAAACATTTTTGATTATTATGATGAGCAGCATGGTGAAGAGGAGTTACACCCCTCATATCCTGAGCCAGCCAAACTGCACTGTGTTTCTCTCCAAGGGCATTGGATTTTGTTTCCACAGCATGTAGGAGATATTTGACAGCCCCATGATTACCCTGTAAATAGCAATCAATTATGAAGGATGCTGGAAAACAGATCAATTAGAAACGTTAATGCAGCAGAGTGCATGAAATTCTTTTCGTAACCGTCAAGTCTAATGATAAACAAAGCAAAAATGTTGTCTTTTTGTCATTCTACCAGGCATAACTAATACAGTAACAATAGCTCCCAAAGGTAAATTAGTAAATGAATATTTATTCCAGAAAATACAACAGACAAGTTACAAAATATCTTAGTTGCATTCAAGAGGAAACTGCATATACAACAATACACCTCACACAAACTCCACCTAAGTAGATTAACAATGCTAGGCAATGCTACAAATTCAAGTTACAATGGAGAAATAAATACTGTAAATGGAAAGAACACAATAATTGTGGACAAAAGGACTGCTGATATTAATTTATCCATTGATTATTAACAAACAGCACCTGATATTAATTCCTACATTTATATATCTCCTGGGTCTGTACTTTTACATAAATGCAACCTCTGTGCTCTTATTACAATTTTGTAATGATAAATGCACTAGCACAAGGGCATCTGTAAAACCAAGAATTTTACTTATAACTGAACAAGCAAAGGGCAAGATTGGCTTGAATGAGATCTCTAGGAAAAGACTTGACACTCTCTTCATAGCCTCTTCAACTGAAAAGAGCAAGCACTTTAGTATGAACACATACTATAGAGGATGCTAAGCAAATCCACTGTGAAAAAAAGTATACACTATCACAGAGGGAATTTTTACTCTATCTGTTCTGTGTGGTGTCTTCTTACCTCTCATTTGAGAACAGACCTTTTAACTGTGGTCTAATTAAGCCAATTTATAACAAAAACTAATAAATGAAAAAATACCAATTTTTCCTCCTTAGCCCTTAAGGGATGGGCTAATTATATATTAAACAAACCCCCAGACCAGGCACACTTTAAGATTGGCCAATTTAAGAAAAAACACATCAGTGGAAAGGAAGAAACTGTAAAAAAAGATCTAAAAAATTACAAGTTGAAAATGGCTACAACCCTGCTCCTCTTTTGCAAGACACTTGTAAAAATATCAATTTTAAAGTTATACATGTTTTTGCTAATAATTTATTTTATTCTGTAAAATTACAGCTCACACAATATCATAACAGATAAGAACAAAAATCAGTAACAAATTCTGAGTATACAGTATTTGTTGTAAAATATTTATGAGATATACCGAGATGGGGAGATGCAGTAACTTTTTGTGAGGTATACATGTTTTTCTAAAATTTCTTTGTAAAATTATAATTACAGCTGACATACTATAAAAAAAGATAAGAACTAAAACCAACAGCAATCCCTGGGTTTATTTGTGAGCAAATAAATAAAAAGTCGTCATGGGACAGAGAGGGGCAATACATTCCCCCATCAAGTCTCAAGGCCCACTAATCCTCCTCTGTCCTGCGCTGAGCTACTACAGTTGCCATAAGTCATTTATGGACCACTGAAGTGCTTTGAACATCTTTCCCCCTAAATTCATCCAAATCATATGGCGTGTAATGTTAATACTCATATGAGTTAGCCTGTCCATCACTCAAAACCTGTTATAGATCATCATATGATGATGCCCATCCATTAAGGGTTAAGTACTAAACCAGGAATCAACTCCTAGTGTTCCTTGAAATCATCAAACAAGTAAAGTGGAAAAAAGTCTGGTATGCTTCACAAAAGGAAAAATGCTAATCATACATAAAGGAACCTTCTAGTTACCAAACTGTCATGCAGCTATTATCCACAAATTTTAAATTTTAGAGATTCAGGCTAACTGCTACCAAATATTTCATCTGAATGGGCAATTTTCAATTCTACAGCATGAATGCCATAAGAACATATTATAGCATAAAATACAGTACTGCATTTGGATGTACAGTATATTCTTTCCTTATACACTAACATGACATTACTGTACAAGAAAACTTTACTGTTCACAGGCTATTATAAATCACAACATTATTGAGAGGACTAAAGGAAGCAACACTGTTACTGATTTCTAACACACAACAGAAAATTTTCAGCTCACCTTATAAGCAGCAAAGTGAAGTGGTGTGCACTTTTGTGCATCAACAGCATCTGGTTTTGCTCCAGCAGAGAGAAGGAGTTCAACTATCTCAAGGTGGCTGCCAAGAACAGCATAAACCAGTGCTACACGACCCCAACGATCACGAGTTTCCAGGTTCACACCTTCATCTAATGTGGAAAGACAAAAAAATTATTAGAATACAGACCGACAAAATCAAATAAAATTAATTTATATTGTTCTGTAAATACAAGCCTCTTGCTTCTCCTATTTAGTTTCAGTAACAGTAAAATTAGCCAAACACTGATATCATTTGAATTTTTCCAAATACAGGCAGTCCCCGGGTTACGATGTACCCAAAGTTCATATAAATCAGAAATTATTTCCTCCACACTACTTTGTAATCAAAATTTGGCAGTTTTTTTAAAAAACTCAATAAAAATGCAGTTTACATTGTTTTCAATACACTATTAAAAGTAAGGTTTTCTTAATTTTTGACGATTTTTTGGTTTAAACGTTTTCAAACAGAACCCGTTGGGGGACTTGATCCATGCTTTTGTCCCAAATATAACTTACTATGTCAACAAGTAAAAGGGGTTGATCTTTGCAAAAGTCATATTTCATGGTGCCACTTCCGCATGCCTCCTCCAACAGTATACATCTCTTAAGAGGTATTCACCTCAATCTGGTTGTTAAATAAGATGCTTCTTCTATCTGGCAAAATGTCTTTACACTTGATTACTGTATAATTAGAAGTAATGTAATCATAACAGAGATAAATTACATGTCTACCCACTACCTAGTAGTATTATGAGAGATGCACCTATGAACTGGTGAATGGTAACACTGGAATGAAAAGCCACAAAATTTGACTGACAGCTTCACCAACCAGTATTCCTTGAATACAAAACTACAGTACAATGAATTAATCTCATAAGATAAAAGTCTTACCTCTCACACTACTTCAACAGCATAATGAGGATATAAACCCAAACTTTATGCTCTAAAGATCACTTCCCATTGACAGAAGAAGAAGAAGGTAATCTTAAGGACTTTATGCATGGGTGCATTAATGGACAAAGACTGATATCCTATTCTTTGTGTTATCCATATTTGGGTACTTTATACTGCCCTTACCATAAATAAGGCAGTAGATGACGTTTGGGCAGTGTTCCCTTTGGCGGTGGGAAGAGCTTATCTTAAAGTAAGCAACTCTAGTTGTTGTATCTACATAGTAGAAGCAATTTCACTCCTTTCAGGAATTTCAGCATAAAAATAAAAGGTGTATTAATTGTATATCTTCATATTCCATTCTCAATAATTTTATCTCTATTCAATATGTACTATTGCAGGCCTAAGAATTAAGTCTAATTTTTACTTAAATTATTTATTATTTCCTAGATACAATCAATGGCCGACAGCAGTGTTACCATTTACTCAAAGGTCCTCTTTATGAAGGTCTACAAAGTACCACACTCAATGTAAAACATTCAAAATGAAGCACAGTCAACCATATATTTTATGAATCACTTGTAAAGGTTGTAAGTAACATCAGACCAATTTCTAATAAACAAAGTTGAAATATAACATAAATGCTAAAGAGAGCTTATAAAAATCTGCTACATGATAAATCACTACAGTTCTGATCATCTTCAGAAGAGATCTGTAATGTATTTAAAATCAACACGGCAGTTTCATGGTATTAGATGTCTTTTTCTATGTTTATCACTGGAAAAGGTCTTAGTTTATTCACAGTACAATCCATTTCATTATTCATTTGTAAAAATAAAACCAATCCATTTAAAAATCTGTCAAAGAAATAAAACACTGATGATACATTTGCACAGTAATATAAAAGGCAGTCAGTGACAACAAGTATTGTATACTAAGAGGAATGGTCTTTAAAACAACAAACATCACAATATATCACCTTGCAAAAGTTCTTTAACTTTCTGTTCATCTCCAATTATAGCTGCAGCATGGAGAGGCAATCCTGCCTGCCCTGGCGAGAAAAATGTCCCATGATATAAACCTCCCAGATGTGGGGAACCATGGGTAAGGTGATATCCAGCGCCTGAGTGAAACAACGGTGAAGACCCATACTGTGGTATCCCTAAAATAAAAGAATAAAACAAAACTTAAATGTACGAGATAATTTCTAGGGTAAAAAATTTAGCTTATATGAAAAACATAATCATATGGATTGAAGACATGATGTCCATAATATTTATGCCTTTAAATCTTTGAAATGAGGTAAACATAACATCTACAGAATTCAAATATTGTAACTCTACAAAAAAAGGAGTAAAATCTGAGTGGATTCCATTATCATTATTAAGCTTCAACCCTAAATGACTTAAACACATCAAAATATGAAGATAAAATAAAAGCTCACAAAATTATCAATAAAGTGGTTGGTTCAAGTTTGAACCATCACTTGTGTCACAAGAATTTTTCAAAAGCCTACATACAGCAAAACACAAGTCACATCTAAGGAAAGGATGTAACCCTCTACGTTGGGGACCCCAGCGATGATAAAGACATATACTGTATTTATATATTTATATTTACCACTCTTGGTTCCTAAAGAGCCAACAGGCTGTCAAGATCAGGCACATTACTAGGGGGGGTATGCCTTGTCAAATATTCTTGTTACATGTTTGAAATTTGCTGTTTTACCAAATCCTCCTTCAAGTTCAGAGTATCAAATACTTAACTGGGATACATTATTCCAATTTGCCAACTAATGATCTGGTCAAATGGAAGAAAGGGTGAAAGGTAGTGTTAAAGCTGTTGTACAACAGAAATGGGGAAATGGAAACTTAATTAAAAGAACAGAGCAAGGTAAAATGGGAATGCAGCAAGGGGCCTAGGGGACACTGCAAAAGCTGCTGAGTAATGCCTGCAGTGTGACATCTGAGACACAGCGTGGACTATAACACCCAACTGATTGCTATGGTGATAAGCGAATACACTGCCAGATAATGCACTTGAATTTGACAAACCCAAAGTCAAGCGCCTGCTGCAGGGAGACATCATCAGAATAAAGCTATGGTTTTTCACTAGTGCTTCTGTATCTCTAAATCCAGCTACCAAAAAGTACGAGACAGTAATTATGTAATTTCACTCATTTCTTACTATTTTCTTTTGACTTCTCTCACCCAATTCTAATTTCTTTGATTTTATTGAACAACAGTTACAATGCGATTAAAACATATTAACTTCATCATCATCATACAAAATTTTAACGTCAGCTTCTAATTTTATGGAAATGTAACAAATACTGTACATCTTACCTGGTGCACTAAGGTACGGTGGCATAAGAGGACTGTTGCTAAAAAAGCAGGGGCTTAGAGATGCTGGATACTGATTACCATGGTAATGGCTTAAGATGGATGGGCTATAATTCACAGGCTGAAAGATAAAATTTTCAGTATACAGTTGGCATCCAGCATTTAATTTTAATTATTAATCTTTTATCTACCATGCAAAATTCAAATGCCAGTTTATCATAATACCTATCATTCAGATACAACCGCCTTCATTCTATAGCAAGAGCAAGTCATATATCGCTGACAAGCATAAGACTGTCTAATCTACAGTGCGCTCGAAGTGAAACACTGTAGAAGGTATTGAAGCTTCTCCTTGGATCTGTTCCCTCTGCACTGCTTTCTATCTCTTGCTTTTTATTTGCTCCCTTCCCAAACAGCTGCCCAACTTTTTTTTTTCATCTTATTCCAGTTTTAATATCACCTTTAAAAACCAAATCCCCTGGGCTCAAGAAAGTCTGGAACATAAACCAAGTGGTTACGTATAACTACTGTACTTTACAACAAGACTCATAAGAGTATTGTTACAGCAATTTGTGCCTCATTCTGACCCCCGATTAACACCTTCAAAGAGAATTCTCCTGACGAAAGGTTGAATAGATCATTATGGCTCTTGCAGAGGTAGAGAAGACAGACAATTTTCTCCTGTTCAGATATACTTGTCAAACAAGAGTGGTCCTGATGGCAGACAAATGGAGGGAAAATTGCCAAATCACATCTACTTGTTCAGTATTTGAAGGACTGCATACTGGAGTTGCTGATGGTAAGCCCATTATTTATTGTTACTTCCCCAAAGCTTAATCACAAAACTGGATGCAATAAAAATATTATGAAAATACTTAGATGTTCTTTAGAACTTCATTTTGGAATAACTATTCAGGTAAATAAAAGACCATTTACTCTAGTGAGGTGGCCAAAGAAGTGTAGAGAGAACTGAGTCTAATTTTCTGCTGTTCTAAGCAACTTCTATCTATAGGCATCCAAACAACCTGACATCAAATTCACATACTGAATGCATTAACATAATCTAAAACAAGAAAAAAATCTAAATCCCATACGAGCTAGAAAAAAGGAAAAACTGCCAAGGTTATCATTAAGGGTAATATATCAACAACCAAAACCTTTTGTTCCAAACTGTCAAAACATGGATGTTAAAGACCTGAGAGAAGTTTGCTTTCATATCCTGACCCACCCTCTCTTCACTCAGTTTCTTTGCTTCATGTGTCAGGGCTGTGTGCTCCAATTCCAGACCCTTTGATTCAGTCTGCAAATGGTTTCTCAGGTCTTCACCAGGGCTCTAGCTCCTGTGGCAACCTAGGTTCACTGTCTGGCCTGCATATTTGTTGATACCTGGATGACTCATTGGTCTTGGCTTCTTTGAGGGAGGAGCTTGAGACATACCTGTGGCTTCTTCTGGGCTTGTGTCAGTCCTTGGGCCTGCAGATGAACTTGGAGAAGTCTGACCTGACCCCTTCCAATCATGCAGCCTACCTGGGAATGAATATCAACACTGCATAGAGTTGGTCTGCTCTTTTGGTGACAGGTTTCACCACCTATAGGAGACAATCCAGGAGTTTCTTCGTTGACATATCTTCATGAGCATCAATGCTCAAGGTCACCATCGTGCCTCACTTCATTCCAAGAATTTGCACTATCTTAGCAGATGGTCTCAGCAGGGCTCAATGGATTCTTTTCTGGGAATGTGTTCTTTATCTGGGCATTGACAGGGCTCTTTGGCAAGTGTGGGGGATGCCACTGTTGGATGAATTTGCTACTTTGTTGAATGCTACACTGCCACTGTAATGTTCTCTGTAGCCAGAGCCAGAGGCTTATGCAATATGTGCCATGCTCTGCTTACAAGATAGTTTGCATGTCTATGTTTCTGCCATTCAAACTACTGAAACTGGTTCTAGTAAAGTTTTTGACATCAGTCAATGCTCAGATGACCCAACATGTCCTTATGATCACTGCATGATAAGTTCCTAGATCTTCTGGATCTTGTCATACACTATCCCAGTCTTCTTCTTGCTTGGAGGCATCTCCTGATACTGCCCCACTTCCATCTGTTTCATTGTCATCCAGAGTCACTCCAAGTCCTCTAGCATGGAATGAAGCACTTTCTGCTATTAAGGGGCATTGCTCCACCCTCTTGTCTTCCTCCTAAACCATTTACCATAACTTCACAGGCAACAGTGAAACTTTCTTGTCAGGACCTGAATCTGGCGCTGCACAGCCCCACTTAGCCTACTTGTGAACCCATAAAATGCTGTCTCCTTGGGTTTGACTTTCATCACTTAAATAAATTTTCTCTTACTAGTTAGGATCAAGAAACTAAGCAAACTGTTTTCTAGTTAACACAACAAAATATTGAAGTTCCCAAAAAATCTCTAAATCCCAGACTAATAGTTAAGGGTTATGAAACAATTTTTAAACTTTAGTGCCTAATCTATATTCTCAAAATGGAGCTAGTTACAAACTGCTCATTTCTGATAAAGAATATAATCTGCTACTAGTAACAAAACATAAATGTTGATGTTGTTGACTATCTATTTTCTATAATTTTAATTGTATCAAGACACTGGAGAAAGATAAAAATGCCCACATATGTCAATAAATATTAAACTAATATGCAATATAAAAATTTCTACAAAATCAAAGTGAGTAAACTAATCTCTAAGGCAGGAAAATGGAACAAGACATTCTTACTGGGTATTACTGTACATATGGATTACAATACAAGAAAATGAGATACTACATTGCTACCAATGCTAAACACACTATTTTATATAAAGAACCTTATTTGTAATGAAAAAGTATTAAATATATGTTACTCACTTTTAAGAATGAGAGAACCTTTTCCAAATATACTAATAATGAAAAAGTATTAAATTTATGCTACTAATTTTTTAGGATGAGAGAACCTCCATCAAATATACTGGTATCTTGCAACACTGCTTCGAAAACTGCAACAAGCCATTTACCAATGTAATCTTAAGTTTCATGTAAAATATGTAATAGTAGTTACAATACCTCAAACTCAACTAAAGATCCTTTGATAATGAAGAAGTCGCAGTACTGTACTGTACAATATATGTAGCCTATTCTGTAGTTCAAAACTGCATTAAATGGATTTCATCAAACCCTATTAGTGAATATACCTCACCTACTGTATATAGCACCTAGAGAACCACTTATTAAAGCAATGCAAATAACAACATATATGTTTACACTACCTGATTATACGGAGAGAAACTATGGTAAGCATGAGGAGAATTAATCATGGAATGTGTAAGGGGCTGTATCAGGAGTGGTGGCAGGTTTGCTTCCGCTCCATCTTCACTGGTGTTCGAAACTGCATCAAACATGTCTTACTTCTCTCCAAATGAATAATGATGAACTTCCCATACAAACCCTGTTATGAAATAAAAAATCTATAAAACATCTGGGAGATGTTAGAAAACAAAAGCTGAACATCAATACATTACAAAAATGAATATTATCAATATATACTTCTGATTTTCCAACAATACCTGAACAATATTACTTCACTTCCAAATCGTAATTTATGAACGCAGAGACAAAGACATTTTTTGGTACTTAATTATCCCACACAACAATAACCTAGTACTGAACTATACTCTCACATTCAGCAGAGCCTGATAAGCACCTGTAAGTCTCCATTGCCTTAATGGTTTCAAAGTATGAGACAATCTTAATAAATTTTAATCAAAAGACTGGATAACCTTTACTGACCAATTATGCCAGAATTTAGTTCAATATAGGCTATGCATATATAATGGCAATATGGTGTTGGCCAAGAACACATACATCAATATAAACAAGAACACAAGCCTTTCCCTCATAATCTGTTTGTTTAGAGCTGTCAGTCAATATCGACAGTTAATATTACTGGAGAAGATTGTCTTGTCCAATTTCTGCAAAACATCTTCCACATCCAGGTCTTGAGTTATCCACTTTTTCATAATATCCTGGTCCAACCTACAGGTTCTCCTCTTGCTATTTCTATATCAAATGTTTTCTGGCCAATTTTTATCAATCCCTTCTTATCATATATATGAACCAGTTCAAATTTTGAAATCTCAAAACTGACAAGGATACATAATAACCTCACAATTCATAATCTAATAACCAAAAGCGACAGTAGCACCAGGTCACTGGGTCCTCCTTGGCTGGGGGGAAGGGGAGGATTTGGCACCATTGACCCCTCCTTAACATCAGAATAAAAATGTCCCTTCAAAGTGCATTTTGCAAAATTGAAACTTAGAAAAAATCCTCAATTATTTACACATTTTATTTTTTATTGTGATATTATTTTGCATGAAATATGTATACAGAATATTTTTTAAATTTTTTTATGAAGATTCGAAAGATATAATAAAAAATCGAGTAGGGATATTTGGATTGTAAATGAACATTATCCCTAATATCACGCACTATGGTAAGGACCTGGTACCCTAAGCTAGGTTAGGCTAGGTGTGTTTGGTTAGGTCATTTTCAAGTTAAAAATACACATTGAAACATGGGAAAATTATATAGGCTATTAAAGTCCAAAATACAATAATGGTTTAAAGTAAAATGATAGCCATACTACAAACAACATTATTTATGTAATAATATGCTAAAGCCTGTTTAACCACAAAGGGCAGTGGGGACTAAGCCACTGGGGGGAAAATCCAGAGGTTCCTTATCACTTGGGGGTCGGGTACCAACGAGATAAGCAATCAGAAAAGGCTAACCATAATTCTGGCTATAACTCAAGATATTAAACCTAAATTACGATGTCACGGACTTTTGATGTTAAGAATAACCTACGACTGTGATAACCCAGCTCATGTTACCATAGTCGGTGAATGAAGATAACTTACCAATTTCTCGAAATTTTCACAATTTGCTGTCAGGCGTCGTTCCATAACCAAAAGATTTGAGTAAAATCACACAAACAAATAAAAGGTTAGCGTAAATTTATCCATGGTAACGGGGTTGTCTGTTTTGACTTATCAAAACAGTGCTGCGCTGTTCTTCTTCTTCTTGTACCTTTCTTGCAAGAGCGAAGGTCACAGATTAAGATTAACTGGCTAACGGCGTAAAACGGGCAGTTAAGTGAAATTATGATGTTATATTTTAAAAGCAGGGGAGACGTATGCTGTATTCAACAATAATCAATCTAGATCTATAAAGCAAATATCATCTTTACCACGTACAGCAGATATTACCGTGGAACATCGTTGTTTAAAAGACTGAGTAAATATTTAATATATTTAGTTAAGTTATACCTTATGCTTTTCAATGCAGACCATGTAAAAGAAAGGTTAAATGCAATTCGATTAATACAAGGAGTTAAAACTTTAACCCCTTTATGGTGATCACCGCAGACCCAATCTTTATCTCTTTTCCCAGGGAGTTCTAAGGATACTCTTATTTTCAGTCGTTTTTGATGACCCAAATAAGGATATAAGAAACTCCTACTTGCATAATTGTTTATTAAATGTGCCCCAAGAACGCTAAATGGCTGACTTTTTTGGGTTGGTACATCGTAAACGGAGTACCGGATCATTAGTGCAAGGCATAACCAAATGAAAACAAACTTCTAGTGTAACTGCTGATCTACCGATCATCTAGTGAGATGGATATTGAAACTAGAAAGCCTCTAGAGAGCTCACAACATCTCCCCAATTCAAAACGAAACAAATAACCTAATAACTACTGCCCAAAACCCCAAATACCATTCCTCAATGTTTTTTAACTCCACCAAATAACTTTTGAGGTATCCTGTGGGTGGACAGACAAACAAAATGAAAACATCTTCATTTTCTTAGTATGCTGTAACAGTAAATGGGAACTCGATTCTCCTCAAACAAGCCACATACGAAAAGATTAGTGTGATTTCGATATATCTCCGATTTAATAGTTACGTAGGTTCCGGACACATTGTTTGGTTAGAACATCATACAGTACCACTAAATATTTAAAGGCATCGGGTTTCCATGAAACTTCCTCAAGGGAAGAGAAATATTGATTTACTTATTTTTCTGCTTGTACTTCTAACGCGACCGTCAAAATATCTTTTACACATTGCCAGCTTCAGCTCAGTAACTGTCACGAGGAATATCTATATTAATACCAGGGGCCTATCCAGGAATTTAGTAATGGGGGGGGGGGGAGCACTTTTGTGGAAGATGAACCAGGCGAGCGCAGCGAACTCCTACATTTGATGCACATGAGATGTATTATTTTTGATATATCCAAGAACCAGTATTAAGTGCTTCATCTGGTGGAACAACAACAACAACAACAACAACAACAACAATAATAATAATAATAATAATAATAATAATAATAATAATAATAATTTTTGCTATTTTCCCCTAAGATCAAAGATATCTCATTACACATCACTTTCATATCTCAATATACAGGCACTTACTACCCACACATTTTTTGAGCAGAACAAGGAATAAAAAAAATTACCTCTGGATTTTATTTATTTTTTCTTCTGTATTGTGCCCTCTTACTCATCACGCAAACGATAGTGTATCTGATCACAACAGATAAGAGGAATATAAACAGTAGCTGAACAATGGTAAATCTGGACTTTCAGTTTGCAAAATACGGAAAATAAAACAATGAAGACACACCACTTAAATCAGAAGAAGACGACGATTCTTATGCCTAGCAAAATCACCTATCACTTTGTCCACATCTATCGTAACATCATCATGAATCTCCATAAGTGCCAACTCCCTCCAACCGCTCCTCACTCATTGCAAATCTTACGTCCGTTATTATTCTCAATAGTGCTGAAAATGAGCGATCCACACGACAGGTTGTCACAGGTATACTTGCTAGCAACAGCAGAACCTGCTAAACATTAGGCAGTTGTACATGCCTTAAAAGCTGCAATGGCAGTGGATGGTCTTCCATGGGCCAAGCTACTTTTCCACCTCGTTTCCCACATTGTTAATTCACTGCGAAGGGAAGCTGGGTTTGGAAGATCTTGAATATAAATGTTAGCTGAAGAAACGACAGATTCGATATTTAGATTTTCAGTCACAGATGGAATTAACTGATGAAGCTGGAGAACAGGATGATCCTTTGGAAACATTGTTCTCATTTCTGACAGAACCTATAGTCAACAAAAGGATAAAAGACATTGACTCGGTAGTGGTCACATGGCAATGAAGTTTTGACATTCCTTCTACGTTGCTGCTTCGTTGATACGAGTGGTGCTTCCACCGCAAGATCTAGAGAAGTAGCCATTTCCTCAACAGACTTAAATACAGAACTGGTCATGATGTTATGCGACGCTCCACTTTTTAATTTAATAAGCCCAATCTGCATTAAGTATCTATTTCCCTTATGTGGGTTTGCCATCTCTCTCTCTCTCTCATTAAGGTTAATCTTTTGTGACCTGGTTGGATTATCTGTGTGGTTTGTCCCGTTAATCTTTTGCCCTTTTTTCCTATGATCTTGCTTTCTCTCCCTCTCTATTTTTTTGTACGTTTTTCCTAGATCTGTCATTTAGTAACTCAGACCATAAGGAAGGCACGTGCCTCCTTTGCCTCCCACCCCACTCCGCTAAGCTACTGATTAATTTAATCCTATTGAGACTGAGTAAACATAAAATCAAAATACTCTGATACGTGTAAGTACTCAATACGAGTAAAAAAAAAAATGTCCGAAATGAAACTTGATTCAATGATTCATTAATAGCCTCGTCTGGTATGAAAATCGAATCCATCCGTTGTTTTAATACTGAACTGAGAAGACTTAGCTTACAACTTTCTTCAGTATAAGCCGAGTGACAAGGACTTACGCGAAGGAGCTGTTGTCCAGTCGGTTGGTCTGGGTGTCATAGTGAAGAATCGCTAGAAGAAGAAAGTAAATACATACAAAGACAGTGACATCGGAGCGTTCTTGCTCTTTGTCAGCGCTTTCTTAAGAATTTAGAATTACTCGAAGAAAGAACTAGCAGCTGTTAGCGCAGGGTAAAATGCAATTCTTTTCTCGGCCCCGCAAAAATACGCGCGTTCCCCCCTCCCCCCCAACTCCCAAACGTCCCCACCCAGCCTGAAATGTATATAGACACACTCACTGATAACTCCACGCAAATATTTATCCTCCGCAAGCGCTTGTAGATTCCGCGAAGAAAGAGGGCGTCATGACTGGGCCACTTTATCACCATGATAAGAAGCGGTGTGGCCCTCTGGTGGCTGGTGCTAAATCTCCCGGAAGAATTAGTATAAAGTGAGTTGTCAGGTCTCGCCTGATTGTAGCACGCGGATGTGTCGTCGCCGTATATCTTAATCCTCCTCCCAAGATTCTCCTCCTCCTCCTCCTCCCCGCCTCGCTTTCTCCTGAAATAAACACACAAAGTCTCTTCTCCGCCTTCTCATTCTTTTTTCTTTTTTGACAAACTTCGCCTTCGCTGAAGACATTTTATGATGGTGAGGACGTCAGTGGTGGGCTCATTTGAGAGCGATTATCTCACACCCAGTCATTCTGGCCGCCATGTTTAAATTACGGATGTTGGTGACGTGTCCTTCAGAAACTGTTGTCGTCAGATTTGCATTCTTTTATCGACGTTCTCATACTCATAATCTCCAAAATGTGAGCAGTAATATTTCTCTAGTAATTAAAACACCAGGCGTAGCCAACTTCGGCGTTTTATACAGAAACAATGACCGAACGAGCATGCCAAACGTAATGGCTGCACAGCTTATGACAACACTGAAGGTAAACCCAGGAGCAACGGAGTGTCATTTAGAACTTTAGTCTTTTCTTAAAGGATTTTAACTCCCGTAGAAGAGTAGTGCCGTCAGTGCACCTCATGTGGTGCATTGTAGGCATTACTTAAGGTTCTTTGTAGGCATTACTTAAGGTTCTTTGCAGCGTGCCTTCGGTCCCTAAGTGCAACCTCTTTCGTTCCTTTTACTCCGCCTCCTTTCATATTCTCTTTTTCCCTCGCACTCTCCGCCCTCGCCTGACAATTGATTCATAGTGCAACTGCTTTGAGGTTTTCCTCCTGTTACACCTTTCAAACCTTTTACTGTCAATTTCCATTTCAGCGCTGAATGACCTCATAGGTCCCAGGGCTTGGCCTTTGGTCTAAATCCTATATTCAATTCAGTTCAGTTCAATATAAGGATTTTAACTGTAAGTTCTAATCAGTATCATATATATATGTATATATATACATATATATGTATTATATATAATATATATATGTATATATATATACATATATATATACATATATATATATATATATATATATATATATATATATATATATACACACACACACACACACATATATATATATATATATATATATATATATATATATATATATATATATATATATATATATATATATATATATATATATATATATATATATATATATATATATATATATAGTGTGTGTGGAATGTATAGATTGTTTAACTGACTTTCTTTTAGGGAAATGAAGTGTTGGATGTTGGGTACAAATGGAAAGCAGAGGGTGGCAACTGACGAAATGAATTACTCTCGGATTATTAAAAGCTGAAAGGAAGAGCAGCAGTGAAAACATTAGCATAAGTGAAGAGGTGAATCACAGGGTTTGGTTCGCAAGTGTTGAGGGACTGAAGGGCGTTAAGGTGCAAAAAAAAAAAAAAAAAAAAAATAAAATTAAAAAAGTGGATGATTCAGAAAACTTTGGTGGAAAGAAAAGAAGGAAGGTTTGCTTAAATAGAAGAGATATTGCAAACGAAATGATTTTATATTCAGGGATCTCAGGACTGCTTGCGAGATAAAGTCGAGTGGCGCAATGTGAGAGAGAGAGAGAGAGAGAGAGAGAGAGAGAGAGAGAGAGAGAGAGAGAGAGAGAGGTTTTCCCTCATTTATTTCTCACCTGGATTCTTAGGCTTGGTAGTGATGAGTCTGCCTAAAGGAATGTGTGTAAAATGAAAAGTTTCGAGGTATTGGGAACTGTGAATAACGCATACACACACATATATACATATATACACATATACATGTTTATATATATATATATATATATATATATATATATATATATATATATATATATATATATATATATATGTGTGTGTGTGTGTGTGTGTGTGTGTGTGTGTGTGTGTGTGTGTGCGCGCGCGCGCTAACGCTTCCAAGTGCGTGTATGAAAATGAAAAAATATTACTTACGTGCAAGAGGATACACCAGCCCATCAAAATTTGTACGCTATCTAAAAATCGCAAAAAGAAAGAAAAAAAAACTGTAACTTACAGCAAAGGCTTAAGTGTTCCTCACCCCAATAAGATAAGCGTAAAATTACTCCTCTCAATTTATAGTTTATCCTCAATAATATCTTCGGAAAACCAGACAAAAGACAAGAAGATAAAACAAACAAATGAACAGTGTTTGCGATATCGTTGACTACATTGCCATAGCAGTTTTTAGAGGATAAAACATCTCACCGTTTAACTCCGGAGGGAGTAGTACCGTCAGTGCGCCTCATGCGGTTCGCTCTACGCATTACTTAAGGTTCTTTGTAGCGTGCCTTCGGCCCATAGCTGCAACCTCTTTCGTTCATTTTACTGTACCTCCTTTCATATTCTCCTTCTTCCATACTGCAACTGCGAGGTTTTCCTCCTGTTACACCTTTCAAACCTTTTGCTGTTAATTTCCGTCTCAGCGCTGAATGACCTCATAGGTCCAAGTGCTTGGCTTTGATCTAAATTCTATATTCAGTTCAATTCCTCTCACTGTTTAAATAGGCTGTCAAGTGATCATGGCGCCATTTCAGTCTGCATCAATACAACTAAATGCTAGTGTTGTTGCCATCTTTCACACAATCCCAGAGAAGACGGAGCATTTATTTACCTTGGCGATTTAACACCGAAAATTCTCCAGACGATTCGCACTAAACCCGACGCCCCAAACGATGGTATAACGACTCCTTCCTAGCAGTTACAAATGCCGTTCTGGTTCCGCAGTCTTTGCATCCACGTATATTTTACGTCGCCGACAATTATATCTGGCGCTCTTTTATCCCCGGCCTGGGCCCCGCAAGTGATACAGCGACGTAACGCATTGGCTGTGGTATTGTGCTAAAGCATACAGTGCCCCTTAATTCTGAAATATGTTCGGGCGGGAGATATTTCCCGCGAGCTGCGAAAACGACGAAGCCCAGAATTCTTTCCGGGGGAGGGAGGGGCCAACCAGGAGCGCCAGTGCTGTTTCTCTTTCTGGTGCTGTTTCACTTTCTGGTGCTGTTTCTCTTTTATTTTATCGGAGTTTATGCTTATGTTCGGAAATGCATTTTTGCCGTGAAGTGCTGACACTTTATGCTTTAATAGCCTATACTGTGCAAAATTTGCCCTTGTGGAGGTTTAGTGACGTATTTCTGAGTTGCGGATTGTTCATTTTTGTATTTGTATATGTGTTGAATCTTATCACTGTTGCTTTGGTTTGATTTTAACTGTTTAACTCTCCGCTTCACTTTTACCTTTTGTCACATAAGAGAATAATAATAATAATAATAATAATAATAATAATAATAATAATAATAATAATAATAATAGAGCAGTGAAAGTGGCACTTCTAATACGTTTTATATCTGACAAAAATTCTATCCTCATCCATATTCAGGGGTTGAAATTTCCCTCATAGAATTGAAGGCACAAACACTTGCATTTATCTCAGAAAGGTAACCAAGAAAGTGGCTGTTTTCGGACAAATTTTAACCGGACTTCACTGGAAAAACAACGGCCTAACTATGAGATCGGACAACGAGCGAATTATAATCTATACGACTTGAAAATATTCGGGCATTCGAGGCCTGAAGCTTACGAGACAAGCCTGAAAAGGTGTAAATATGATATCAAGCCCTAAAACTGTACATTTGAAAATTAAGCCTAAAGACCATAGACTTAAAAGCAAGCCTCAAAAGACTAAGTTTACAGAGCTAGCATGAAAAGCCGTAGACTTATATAGAAAGTCCACACATTTACAAAGCAAGCCTGAAAGGTCGCAATTTTAGAAGGCAAGTCTGAAGAGGTGTAAGTATAACATCAAGGCACAAAAACCTTCTATTTGGAAAAGAAAGCCTACAATGCCATAAACTTTAAAGCAAGCCTCAAAGGCCGTAAGTTTACAAAGCAAGCCTGAAAAGCCGTAGGCTTGAAACCGAGGCCACAAATTTACAAAGAAAGCCTGAACTGCCGTAATTTTTTTTTTCTTTTTTGTAAAGCAAGAGTCGCAGGCCGTAAGTTTACAAAAGAAAGCCCAAAATGTCGTAAGGGAACAAAGCGAGCCTCACATAACACGCGCCCATAAGCCATAAAGAAAAAATGAGAGAAAACAAGTAAAAAATGCGCCGAAGTTTCTTCGGCGCAATCGAGTTTTCTGTACGTATAATCAAGGCCACCGAAAATAGATCTATCTTTTGGTGGTCTTGGTATAATGCTGTATGGGCCGCGGCCCATGAGACTTTAACCACGGATCGGTGGTGGTCTGGCAAATATCGTTACCAGACGCACGATCATGGCTAACTTTAACCTTAAATAAAATAAAAACTACTGAGGGGGCTAGACGGCTGCAATTTGGAATGTTTGATGATTGGAGAGTGGATGATCAACATAGTAATTTGCAGCCCTCTAGCCTTAGTAGTTTTTAAGATCTGAGGGCGGACAAAAAAAGTGCGGACAGAAAAAAGTGCAGACAGAAAAAAGTGCGGATAGAAAAAGTGCGGACAGAAAAAAGTACGGCCAGAAAAAAGTGCGGACAGAATAAAGTGCGGACAGAAAAAAGCGCGGACGGACAGACAAAGCCGGCACAATAGTTTTCCTTTACAGAAAACTACAATGGAGAGAATGAATGAATAATTTAATGGAAAAATAATAGAAAAGAATCACCAACATAAACATCCCCACAAGCGAGAAAGACTGAGACAGTGATGCTTAGATGAAATAAGACTGATGGTTAATTTAAATTAGGCCTTCCGCTGGATTACAGGACACTGGATAAAACCTCAAGGAACAAATTAGATGAGAGAGAGAGAGAGAGAGAGAGAGAGAGAGAGAGAGAGAGAGAGAGAGAGAGAGAGAGATCAATGAACAAAGTGAATTTTGGTGACGACTTAAAAAAATTTCACAAGTTGTCTGTGGAAGAGAGAGAGAGAGAGAGAGAGAGAGAGAGAGAGAGAGAGAGAGAGAGAGAGAGAGAGAGAGAGAGATTTGTTGGGATGACTTAAAAAAATTTCACAGAATGTCTGTGGAAGAGAGAGAGAGATCAACTAACAGAGTGAAGTTTGGTGACGACTTCCAAAGATTTCACTAAATGTTTGTGGAGACTTCAGCGAATGGACTGCATTTTGGTGAACACTTCAGCGAATTCACTGAATTTTTGTGGAGACAAGCGAGCGGAATGAACTCTGGCGAGGAAGTCAGTGAATTCACTGAATTTCAGCGGAGACATCAGCGACCAGATTGAATGGGAACGTTGAACTGATTGATAGGATTGGTACTCTATTTCTCTTATGGATAGAAGTATCCGTACAAAGAAAATAATTGAGTTGACATCATTTGATTGTCTTCGCTACGACGGCTAGCAGGAATCTATATAATTGCATAAACTATTCCCACGAAACTAACTATCATGTCCATGTGCATGAATTATGTACTTGTATATATGAATGTGATATACATATACACACACAGCCACATATATATACAGTAAATATATTTATTATATATATATATATATATATATATATATATATATATATATATATATATATTTCACTTTATTCCTCTTTACATCTTCCTAACGAACACCATATTCTTTTGAAGTTTGAATTTCAAGTCAATGGCCTCTGTGGGCTTGTTCCATGTGAATAGGTTTCCTCTTCTGAATAATAATAATAATAATAATAATAATAATAATAATAATAATAATAATAATAATAATAATATACACATCATCACACCCTTCAGAATGAAACTAAGATTTACTGCGATGGTGACAAAGACGATCCAGAAGCGCAAAAATTTGTCTTGTGTAAAAATGGCTTCGCCGATATCACTGACCGATATACAGTACGTTCTCACAGTCCGAGATTACAAGGAGGGAATAAACAAGCGAGGAAAAACCGAGAAGTAGTCAACAGCAGAGTAAAAGGGAGAAAAGGTTTAAAAACATCGATGTATAAATCTTCAATAAAAAAAAAAAGCCTTCGGTAAATGAGGGGAGATGAAAAGGGCTAGCCATTCCGAATAATCGAATCACGAAGTCGAGCGGAACCGGAAAGAACGCAACCAAACAGAGCAACCGATCAGTCAGTCGAGTGATTTCGCCTCTCGAGCGACGACGGCGGCGAAGCCATTTGCAAAAAAGAGAAACCTTCATAATGCAATGTAGCGATGAATTCGCAATTTCTCCTCTCTCTCTCTCTCTCTCTCTCTCTCTCTCTCTCTCTCTCTCTCTCTCTCTCTCTCTCTACCAATCCCACCCCGCCTCATAGCCACCCTGCCTCCTTACTCAAGTTTGTTTGGCCAACTAATAAAGCCCTTGTTTTATTCCGCCATTTGCATATTATTAAAATTTTATCACAACTTTGGAGGACAGAACAACTCTTTTGATGTTCCCGCAGGATTCTATATCTTTTTGTTTTTTATTTTCTTTTCCCTCTGGTCGGGGAAGGGAATGGAATTTACTGGCGAATATAAGGTTTGTAAGATGTTTGTCTTTGTACGTAGTCTCTCGAGATACAAACATTTGCTTTCTTCTCCTTTTAATGGTCTTTGTGCCGCCTAATGCTTTCTTCCTCTCCTTCTTCTTCTTCTTCTTCTTCTTCTTCTTCTTCTTCTTCTTCTTCTTCTTCTTCTTCTTCTTCTTCTTCTTCATCTCTTTGACAGAACATGGCACTGCTGTTGTTGTTATTGCTGCTGTTGCAGTGTTTTTGCACCCATGCTTATTTCATTCATAGTAAGCAAGATGTTTTCCAGTTTAGTTTTCTCGTCCAGCTGCGCGATCGTTGCTTTGTTCTCTCCTCGAAATTTTACAGGTGAAAATTCGCAAGCAGGATTATGCCTGTGAGAAGGAAGGATTTTTTCCTTAGGCATTGCGCTCCCCCCCAAAAAAAAAACCAGCTCATTAGAAAAAGCCATCAAGGTTCTTAGCGTAATATCAATGTGGCATGACCTCTGGGAAATCACAAAAGTTGGTCCTCCTTAATTTCCAGCAAAGCGTCACCTTTGATATCGTCCTTATGAATAAAAGATACCGAATGAAAAGTTCAGCTTTTTCCAAAATACAATCAGGATCTTCGGTCATAACAGTCTTCGAAAGACCCCTCCTTTCCCCACCTCCTTTTCAATCCTCCTCCTCCTGCTCCTCCACCTCCTGCTCCTCCTCCTCCTCCTCCCACCGCCATCCCTACCAATCGTCTACGGCCCCTCTCATTCGTTCGCCTCTTTCTCCTCCGTCTGATTTCGTTTCTTCTTCTTCTTCTTGAAATGGAATTAGTTTCGTGTCCTTGGTTCGTCTTGGGTGTTGCTTTAAGGAAATGAAATGCATCCTGAAATCAAATCAAGCCTGTGGTAAGCAAGGTTATCTGAAATACAGCATATACTCTCGTCCCAACTTCAGAACAGTTCACGAATCAATAATGTTGACACTGAGAGCGTTTAAAGAAACTGACGTCTAATTACGACTATTGGAGAATGATTTGCCTCAGCTTTGAATATTTGTTATTTTCTGAATATCAGTGTAAAACAAAATTAGACTTCGACACTTAAACTGAGCACTTAATAAAACAGGATACTCTTGAAAACAAATCGTAACAGGTTAAATTACTGTAAGCTGTCGTTCTGATTAAGAGAATACATAGTCTTCTAATATGAGCTAAAGGCTCTAGAACAGAACAGAACAGAATATAGAACTTAGGCCATAGGCCAAGCGCTCGGACCTATGAGGTCATTAGGCGCTGAAACGGAAACTGACAGTTAAAAGATTTGAAAGGTGGAATACGAGGAAAACCTCGCAGTTGTTCTACGAAGGCAATTGTTAGGAGAGGGTGGGGAGTAAAATGGAAGAGAATATGAACGGAGGGACGCTGCAAAGAACCTTAAGTAATACCTACAGTGCACTGTGTAAGGTAGCCTACACTGACGGCACTACCCCCCTACGGGGTAATAACTGCTACAGAGACGTGACATAGGAGGGACAAGTCTTGAAGAGACTTTACGAACTCTGAGTAACCAAGGCAACAGAAAAGGGAGACTACACAAACCTGCATCATCGTCAGTCAAATCATTAATTGCAGTCGCTGAAAGTAGAAACACGATTCAGATATTTTCAAGGAAAATGCCGAGTAGGTGAACTTTTCCCGGTACATTTGTGTTCCCAAAGATTATACGCCATTAAAGACCTACTTTTAACGGTGAACGAGAGACTGGCCATGAGGGGATGAAGTTCCTTGTGTGAGATGGTCCATAAAACAGAGACATATATATATATATATATATATATATATATATATATATATATATATATATATATATATATATATATATATATGTGTGTGTGTGTGTGTGTGTGTGTGTGTGTGTGTGTGTGCGTGGGTGTGCTTCCTCGGCAATCTCTCATTCCCCTGGTTAATTCCACTGCCAAAGATCCACGCCCAACACGTGACCTAACATCCTCGCAATGAGGCTTTCATAAAAGTCATGACTAGTTATGATGTTTGTTCGTAGCGTGTAAATCCTTCCTGGAAGTGAACGTAAAGAAGCCCAGACAAATACATTAGCTCATTTACTGAATTTCAACGATCTTTTTACTTTTTCAGTGAGACAGTGGAGGGAGTAAAATGAAATTTTAAAGGTAAAGGAGGTCAGGTCTGCATAAATGTATCGACCATTGTACATCTTGTCATTTGATAAAAAATTACTGACATAACTTCGTCAGCGGCGTGTCGGAATCTAAAAGAAAGTAACGTTTTCTGAATCATTTGCCAATCTTCATGAAGAAACCAGGACACGGAAACAACTATGAGTTTTGTAGATAAATGATTAAAAAAAAACACAAAAATTTTAAATTTATGGTGTTGACACCACAGACCCTTGCTCAGCATTTGATACAACAGGTCTATAATAGTATGTGAATGCATAATACATGACTTTAAACGGATAGGAATTATGGTTAGTGGACTAGAATTTTTCAGGGATTATTGGACCGACAAATGATTTTTTTGAGCAAGTTTAACTTTCAAACCTGCGTCAAACTTCTCTCCAGAGAGGTACCACACGGTAGTGTTCTAGGGCCCGTTATTTTGTATATACTTTCCAACTTTCGTGGATTATGAAACCACAATGTTGGAAGTGTCAAATCATAAATAAAAAGCAGAGTGAAAGACGAAAAGAGAAGAATGAGCAGACAAGGAATGAAATTAAATAAGTAAAAAATGCGGCGAAGTTTCTTCGGCGCAATCGAGTTTTCTTTGCAGCGTATAATCAAGGCCACCTAAAATAGGTCTATCTTTCGGTGGTCTCGGAATATTGCTGTATTAAGCGTGGCCCATGAAACTTTAACAACGGCCCGGTGGTGGCCTATCCTATATCGTTGCCAGAAGCAAGATTACGGCTAACTTTAACCTTAAATAAAATAAAAACTACTGAGGCTAGAGGACTGCAATTAGGTACGTTTGATGATTGGAGGGTGGATGATCAACATACGAATTTGCAGCCCTCTAGCCTGAGTAGTTTTGAAGATCTGAGGGCGGACAGAAAAAGTGAGGACGGACAGACAAAGCCTTCACAATAGTTTTCTTTTACAGAAAACTAAAAAAAAAAAAAAAAAAAAAGAATACATACTAATACGGCCCAAAAGAAACCAGCGAGAATTGTCAGAAGTACAGAGGCAGAATTAGCAAAGACACTTGTGAATTTGTGGGATATCAATTGCTGAGCACATTAATATGGCACATCGGATACTAAATGTAGAGAAAAAAAAAATGTGTATTTTTAATGAATAAGTTAAAAGTGTTTGTTCAGAACAATCTTATAAAAAGATTCTGCAGTTGCATTTGCAAAGGTCTCCCAACTTATTTGTGAACAAGATACAAAGCTTGCTTGATTAGGTAGCCAAAAAAAATCAGTAGCGGATCCAGGGTGCCGGGGGTGGGGGAACTTGGGCACGTGGGCCCCCCATGAAAAATAAAATAAGGTACTTGAACAATTATACCTGTTCTTATAAGAAGGTGTTTACTGAGTAGCCTATAGATACACATATGCATATACATACATACATACATATATATAATATATATGCATATATATGTACATACATATATGTATGTATGTATATTATGAAAGTTGGTGGGCCCCCAATGAAATTTTTCTGGATCCGCTAGTGAGTCAAATCACTAATGACTAAGTTACCTGCAGTATGGTCACACCTGCTCAAACCTGAATTTGACCTGACCTACAATGACTGGTTATTAAACCAATTTTCGAAAATAATTAATCTGTTTTACCCTAAAATGTAACAGTTTATATAAACAAAGGAGGCAGGGCAGGAAAACCCAGTGAAGGCGGATGGGTGGTCCTCCCAAAATATTAATGGATAAATGAACTGAATTTCCTGACATGGCTCAGCCGTTTTCACTGTTTTGACTTTGTCTTACGGCAGACGTTTAGAGGAATTATCTTTCCCACAAGTCTTCCATTACGAAACAGAAAATTCCCAAGTGATTTTTTTTGTGTTCGTAGGGAAATCTTGATAGCTGAATTAGCTTACTTTTACTTATTTCAAGCCTGTTGTTTGTTGATTAAGGTGTACCGTCTCTGTACCGTCACGACTTTTCCTATTGTGAATACCTGGAAAAGAATATTTTAGAGACCGCAGCAAAATAATGATAAAAAAAGGCAAAGCGGTTAATGAAATGCCTCCCTTGAACTGCACACTCCAAAGACTTGTGGTGAGTGAAGTTGAGACTGAGATTAACGCCCGAGCGAATGCAGGGGAGAACCACAGACAGCAAGAATGGTGCCGCTGTTATTTTTCTTTCCGCCTTCCAACAGGCTTCGGAATTCTATCCCTCCTTCCTGTCTTCCAGACCGTATATTGCACCTGCAACCGATTGTTGTCAATTTGCCTTTCCGTCAACATCTTGAGGGAGACTTCATCGTGTTCTTCTGTGACACTGAGGGCAATGTTCCTTTCCATGACATCTCTCTTGGGCGCCCTAACTAACACGAAAGTATATATGGTCACATATATTATCTTTGTTATTATTAATATTCGGACGGCGAACCCTGTTCACATGGAACAAGCCCACCACAGGGCCCATCGACTTGAAATTCAAGCTTCCAAAGAATGTGGTGTTCATTCGAAAGAAGCAACAGAAGGTAAAGAGAAATATAATAATAATAATAATAATAATAATAATAATAATAATAATAATAATAATAATAACAATAATAATAATAATAATAGAAGTAGTAGTCACAACACAACAACAACAATGATAATAAAAGTAACATTAATCCATTAACCTGAAAGAGCAAAAGCAACACGGAGAACATAATGGTGGCTGCCCCCGTCATAGTCTCTCGTTCCAAAAGGTTACATACTATCGCCTGCAGTACTTGTGAGGAGAAGTTAATTACTTTCTATGCGTGGTGGCCATTGTGCGAATTAAGGTCTCAGGGCTTTTCCTTATTTTTTTTTTTTAGCGTTATTTGGATGTAATGGGAAAGGTTATTTTACTCTATTTTCATTTCTCATTCTTCCCTTTGACTTTTTTGATGAAGGACAGAGGGACGTGTTTCCAAACACAAATACATACTCACACACACACACACACAGAGAGAGAGAGAGAGAGAGAGAGAGAGAGAGAGAGAGAGAACCAGCACTAACGGTCTCTTAAAGGAAGCAAAACGTTTTGAACTGCAATCTTACAAAACATGACGTAATTGATCGAGACATGTATTCTTACTCTCAAAAGGGCATACGTGATTTGAGCAAAAAAAAAAAAAAAAAAAAAAATCATATGGGACGCGATCAGAACGATACGTGATTAGAGCAATGTAACCTTAAACATGACACAATTGCTATGTGCTTCAGTGCAACACTGGTTCATATTTCTCAAATGGTATGCATCTTTTACCAGAAAATGAAATGGAACACATGTAACATTGCGGAATCATTAGACTTCTCGTATGAGACAAAGCTTTTGCATTTTTACACGATCAAACAAACTGCAACTGGCTAATTATGACTGGCATGTTTTAAAAACAAAACGAAAAACCTGAGTTGGTTTCCAGAACAGAGTAGCGATTGTTATCTCGACGTGTCATCACATTATGTTTTGCGATGACAGCTGAAGTGAAACAAACCCTTCGCTATGACACACGTGCTGCTGATATACTACACTACTATTAAAAATGTTTTATCAATTCTAAATTATGCTGTTAAGCTATCTAAATCACTAACTCTTTTCAGATCTGATACTACACTACATACGATATTTCAACAATTATTACTATTACACATAACGCATGATAAATAGAAGAGTAAATATATCAAAACTATGGAAAGACATACATATTACAAAGCAACATCATCAAAATACACACACACACACACACACACACACACACATATATATATATATATATATATATATATATATATATATATATATATATATACTATATATATATATGTATATATATATACATATATATATCTCACATGAACGAATAAGCATGACCAATTTTTCAACAAAACACTCATTATAATGACAAACAATTTACAAAGCATTATCCATCGAATTAATGTTTTTTTACTCAGAATATATAAGGATTGAGTCAGATTACATTAGAAAACTTTCATGATCAGAAATTACGTAATACAAATCCTTTAATACTGACTACACCACTTGTTCAGTTTCTTATACAAATTGCAGTGAACACACACCCAACACATGGATGTAATTCGTGTACGTAGTGTGCATGTGTGTGTGTGTGCGTTGTCATCTTTATACGCACATTAAATTCACATTCATGGACAAACATCATTTCTGGTACGCGAGAGTTGATTTTTTTTGAAGAATAATAGAATTGTTTCCGGTTTTTCATTCAGAATTTAAAATTTAAAACACGGCGAACAGAGGTGGGGGCGGGGGAGGGGGGGAGGGAAAGAGAGCAGAAGAGAGACCTAGAAAACAGCAATTGACATTACTGAGCAGAAGTGCCTCCATTTGCGATAAGATTTTGTGGAAGAAACTCGACCGAGGAAGTTGTAAAAAATTAAAATCGTGATTCTTCCGGACATTCTTCAGCCTCTCGAGAAAGTCTCGGGAGGGAATTTATTCTGAAGACGCCATGGGTATTCTCGCAAATCTATTTAGACGAATCTGTTTAGACGCAGGTGAAGGAGGTTGCTCACAGTTACAGACAGACATTTTTTTTCACTGTTCTGAATATAAGCAACGTTTTTGTTCCCATCCTGTTTATTATTATCATTATTATATTATTATTCCAGTAGATGAAACCTATTCACGTGGAACAAGCACGCAGGGGCCATTGACTTGAAATTCAAGCTTCCAAGGAATGTTGGTTCGTCCCAACTTACTACAACTTGACTACAGTTGCAAACAATTGCAAGGAGACTCTTCCGACCAAGGCTGTTTTACGAAACGGAAGATGACCTTCACTTGCAATGGTCCTTCATCATCTTCTGCGTCGAGGAAAAACCATAAAATGGCAACCCAAGAGTCTTGGTCTAGAGTAATGACTCTTACGGTGTGTGCTGAATGACGTTAGTTTCTCTAGATAAAAATAATAAAGCTGAAGGGAAATAGTAATAAGATGCATTAGGGAAACTGACAATGGTTGTCAAGATGCGGAGGAAATTCAGATAATGGCGTTAGAGACTATTGCCAAGGAAATGTAAATATTTCGCTGCTGTACTCTGTTGTTTTATTTTTCCTTTTTTTTTTTCTGCGTGTGTGAATTAAGACAAAAAAGTTGCGAATAAATGAAGTAATGAGAGAATGATAGGTCTTGTCTGATAGAGTGTTCGCTTTCATGGTTCGCTTCGCATAGATAAATGGACGGAATAGCTTGTTATATTAGTGGCGTAACTAGCGATAGTGGCGCCCGGGGCGGACTCTGAAAGTGCCGCCTCATTCCCGTGTTACAAAGCACTCAAGTGGTGAAAATTAAACGCACATTTTAAGCCCTAACATCTCAATCACTTATTTTTATTTCGTAAAGCTACAACAAAAATAACACAGCGGATATATAACGGAACCCTAAGAGCTTTGTTAAAAGCGAATTCGCTAATAACACCATCAAAGTCCAACTGACTAGCAACTTCATGCTCTATTGACAATATCGCGAGGTTTGACGATCTGAGCTGATTTATAGTTGATCTTAGCTAGTTTTTTATTAGTTTTAACTTGGAGAAGCTCCTATCACAACTGACTCAAAAGGTGCCAGAATGCCCCCCCCCGACAGTGCCGCCCGGGGCGGACCGCCCTCCCTCTGTTACGCCACAGGTTATAGGCCTACTGAAGTCACTAAGATAGGTTAGATTAGTTGTGAGTCTAAACAAAAGGCATCTTTCTGCACAAAACGGGCAGAAACCATATTCTAATCCAGCCTCTTATTCCATAGCGCTTTCTGCACCTTCAGTTTAGTGAAACTTGTTTTTTGGGTTTCATCGCGTTTCCTCTGCTTTAGTTTAATGGCCTTTTTTCTCAGAGGCTCTAAATTTCGGATGTGAATGAGCCATAGACGCAACACGTTCGAATTACGTATACCAGTCTCCAGCGATTTTAGTTTTCTGTAAAGAAAACTATTGTACCGACTTTGTCTGTCCGTCCGCACTTTTTTCTGTCCGATTATGGCTAACTTAACCTTAAATAAAATAAAAACTACTGAGGCTAGAGGACTGCAAATTGGTATGTTGATTATCCATCCTCCAATCATCAAACATGCCAAACTGCAGTTGCAGCCCTCTAGCCTCAGTTGTTTTTATTTTATTTAAGGTTAAAGTTGGCCATAATCGTGCTTCTGGCAACGATATAGGATAGGCCACCACCGGGCCGTGGTTGAAGCTTCATGGACCGCAGCTCATACAGCATTACACCGAGACCAGCGAAAAATAGATCTATTCTCGGTGGCCTTGACTATATGCTGTGGCGGCTGTACAGAAAAATCGACTGCAAGCAACTTCGGCGTATTTTCTATTTGTTTTCCGAGCGACCGTATTAGCTCTGGCGTGCCTAGAATGAAACTTGTTCTCCGAAAATCTCGATTATTAACTTTTACCGACCTGTAATCTTTCAAGTTTTATGTAATTTCAGTAAGTAAAGCTTTCATCAGTAAGGAAAGCTTTCAGCGGATATAGAAACAAAATTCTACGTTTTCCGTCGGGATTTTCAAACATTAACAGCAAATTCAAAGGCGGCTCAGTCGCCCACCAAATCATCTTACGTATAAAAGGTAAACATCCTTTATTTCAACCCAGAAGAAATCTTTCTCTCATTTGGGATTCTAACTGATTCGAGAATCATTCTGAATGATGCGAGAATCCAGGATATCACAACGGTAGTTTTACTAAGAGTCAGAGAAGCAAAACAATTCAGTGACCTTCATTGTTATAGTAACTGATTTTACCAGTATGTTAATTTATGCTATGTTTTTATTGGCAGGTCAGGTAACAATACCTGGCTTTCCCTTGACAGATTAGGTAACAATACCTGGCTTTCCCTTGACAGGTCAGGTAACAATACCTGGCTTTCCCTTGACAGGTCAGGTAACAATACCTGGCTTTCCCTTGACAGGTCAGGTAACAATACCTGGCTTTCCCTTGACAGGTCAGGCAACAATACCTGGCTTTCCTTTGACAGGTCAGGCAACAATACCTGGCTTTCCCTTGACAGGTCAGGCAACAATACCTGGCTTTCCCTTGACAGGTCAGGCAACAATACCTGGCTTTCCCTTAACGGGTCAGGTAACAATACCTGGCTTTCACTTGACAGGCCAGGCAACAATACCTGGCTTTCCCTTGACAGGTCAGGTAACAATACCTGGCTTTCCCTTGACAGGTCAGGTAACAATACCTGGCTTTCCGTTGACAGGTCAGGTAACAATACCTGACGGGTCAGGCAACAATACCTGGCTTTCCCTTGACAGGTCAGGCAACAATACCTGACGGGTCAGGTAACAATGCCTGGCTTTCACTTGACAGGTCAGGTAACAATACCTGGCTTTCCCTTGACAGGTCAGGCGGCAACAATACCTGGCTTTCCCTTGACAGGTCAGGTAACAATACCTGGCTTTCCCTTGACAGGTCAGGCAGCAACAATACCTGGCTTTCCTTTGACTGGTCAGGTAACAATACCTGGCTTTCCCTTGACAGTTCAGGCAACAATACCTGGCTTTCCCTTGACAGGTCAGGCAACAATACCTGGCTTTCCTTTGACAGGTCTGGCAACAATACCTGGCTTTCCCTTGACAGGTCAGGCAACAATACTTGGTTTTCACTTGACAAGTCAGGTAACAATACCTGGCTTTCCCTTGACAGGTCAGGTAACAATACCTGGCTTTCCCTCGACAGGTCAGGTAACAATACCTGGCTTTCCCTTGACAGGTCAGGTAACAATACCTGGGCTTTCACTTGACAGGTCAGGTAACAATACCTGGCTTTCCCTTGACAGGCCAGACAACAGTATCTGGCTTTCCCTTGACAGGTCAGGTAATAATACCTGGCTTTCCCTTGGCAGGTCAGGTAACAATACCTGGCTTTCCTTGACTGATCAGGTAACAATACCTGGCTTTCCCTTGACAGGTCAGGTAACAACACCTGACTTTCCCTGACAGATCAGGTAACAATACCTGGCTTTCCCTTGACAGGTCAGGTAACAATACCTGGCTTTCCCTTGACAGGTCAGGTAACAATACCTGGCTTTCCCTTGACAGGTCAGGTAACAATACCTGGCTTTCCGTTGACAGGTCAGGCAACAATACCTGGCTTTCACTTGACAGGTCAGGCAACAATACCTGGCTTTCCTTGACAGATCAGGTAACAATATCTGGCTTTCCTTGACAGATCAGATAACAATACCTGGCTTTCCCTTGACAGGTCAGACAACAATACCTGGCTTTCCCTTGACAGGTCAGGGAAACAATACCTGGCTTTCCTTGACAGGTCAGGCAACAACACCTGGCTTTCCTTGACAGGTCTGGTAACAACACATGGCTTTCCCTTGACAGGTCAGGTAATAGCACCTGGCTTTTCCTTGACAGGTCAGTTAACAACACCTGGCTTCCCCTTGAGAGGCCAGGTAACAGCACCTGGCTTTCTTTCACAGGTCAGGCAACAATACCTGTCTTTTTTTGACAGGTCAGGTAACAATACCTGGCTTTCCCTTGGCAGGTCAGGTAACAATACCTGGCTTTCCCTTTGCAGGCCAGGTAACAATACCTGGCTTTCCCTTGGCAGGTCAGGTAACAACACCTGGCTTTCCTTAACAGGTCAGCTAACAATATCTGGCTTTCCCTTGGCAGGTCAGGTAACAATACCTGGCTTTCCCTTGACAGGTCAGGTAACAATACCTGGCTTTCCTTTGACAGATCAGGTAACAACACCTGGCTTTCCTTAACAGATGAGCTTACAATATCTGGCTTTCCCTTGACAGGTCAGGTAACAATAACAGGCTTTTCTTGGCAGGTCAGGTAACAACACCTGGCTTTCCTTAACAGGTCAGCTAACAATATCTGGCTTTCCCTTGACAGGTCAGGTAACAATAACAGGCTTTTCTTGGAAGGTCAGGTAACAATACCTGGCTTTCCCTTGACAGGTCAGGTAACAATAACAGGCTTTCCCTTGACAGGTCAGGTAACAACACCTGCATGTTAGGTTAGTTTAGGAAGATTAGGTTAAGAGAAGTATCCCCATACACGAGGTGAATAGAAGAAAAATATTACCATAAAAGGTAAACGGAATATATTACATCGAAATGCCGAAGAACACGATTAACTTTCTCAGAGAGCGCAAGTAGATGAGAGAAACAGTAAAATAATGGTTAATAAGCGCAATAACAGGATAAACAAATCAACAAATATTTAAGTATAAAAAGTATTATAAACAACCCGAGAAATATTAGGAAAAGCTAAGGCAGTGATACATTTGATGCTTGCGAAGTAATGTTGCCGCCTCCTGGAAATTTTATTCATACTCATTTACCCCCTAATCTCAGTTTCAATATATATATATATATATATACCTAACCCACCCCAAATCAAAGTCCTTCAAAAAGAAGGCATCGTGCTTACCCCATATAAAAATGGAAAAAGCACGTTAAAACGAAGATATATATATATATATATATATATATATATATATATATATATATATATATATATATATATATATATATATATATATATTTTTTGTCCCGCAAATTTTGAAAGTTAAACTCGATGGCTTGTTTTACGGCCATAGAACATCTCGGATCATGTCTTTAGTCTATCGGAATGCGGATGAAGGAGAGAAGGCCAGAATTATGAATTAATAATACACATCTGGCCCGAATATTATGTAAAGAGAAGCGAGAATGTTCTGCTGGAATTTCAGCGGCGGAGAACGACTCAAAAAAAAGAAGAAAAAAGAAAAGAAAACAGCCATTGCGCAAATAGGACATCACAGCGTGCTCTCAATTTCGCGAGCGGCGAGAGCCACTGGCGCGGCGCCACGCATAGAAAACCCGAAAAGATTCGCTGATGTTGTTTTGATGACCCGGACGGAGTTCACCCGGAACGACCGCCCCCCCCTCCCAAAAAAAAAGGAAAATAAATAAAAGAAAAGGAAAAGCATTCTGTTACGAGTGTTAAATTTAGTCGAGAGTCGGAGACACGTCGGCCGGAGTCCCATTTGCATTCCTTTCAAGTGATGCTTTAGGAGTCGCGGAGGCGAGAGAGAGAGAGAGAGAGAGAGAGAGAGAGAGAGAGAGAGAGAGAGAGAGAGAGAGAGAGAGAACATAGGTGATGACAGACTTTGTTCAAGGAATCGAAATCGGCTGTTGACGTCCCGGGGGCAAATTCCTGAGATGTATGCTAGCATTGTACCAGCCCCGGTTTTTTGGCCATGGCCCTTAGGTTAGGTTAAGTTAGGTTGGATTAGGTTAAGATTTATGAGGTAATTGGGGTGTGGGAAACATAATGAGATTATTTTCAAGAAAATTCTATGGTTAGTTTTTAGAATAATGCGTCCCCCCTTTTTTAGGGAAAGGTCCCAGTACTCGGTTACACCTCGGGAAAGTGCGTCCCGGGGAACCGAATGGCAGGACGTCCATAGACTTCCTTGTTGGGGTGGTTTGGTCTCGCTTTGTCCCGTCACGTGACTTGCAATCCTGATGTTGCTGTAGAGGGAAATTCCTTACGCGTCTCTCTCTTTTAAAAGTGATTCTCTCATTAATATTCACGATATATTTCCTCAGGTAACCATGAAGAACAGAATTGAAGATAGATTTGTTTCGTCTTAGTCCAGCATCAAAAGGGGCGTGTCTATTAAGTCTTGTTGAACGTTTTTTTTAGGTTTTATTCTGCTCTTCGGTGTACAATACTGCTTGAGCATTCATGGTGATTGCGATTTAGCGTGCATTAAAACTCCCGGAAGCAGGTGTTAATTGGTAACGTAATGAGAACAGCACTTGGAACAAACACTCAGCCATTTCATGATCTCAAGCCACTTACGATGTGCCAAGGTCATCTAGGTATCAGATAATGACGACGCAGGTGTGATAAATTTCTTGAACTTCCTTCTTCCACATTCTTTTCAAATTAGGTTCAATACAATGACTAGGAAGAACTTATTACGTCTAAAGCGAAGGTTATTTCCATGGAAAGCAGGGGTCTGAATTCATATGTAAAAAATACCACTCAAGGAATGGTTCCAGCGAAGGCACTGCTGCTATTTGGTATTTTCTCAGAGTTTTTTTTTCTTCTTGTAAAATAACCAAAGTATTACCTATGCCGTGGATTCTCAACCTGGGGGGGCCACGACAAGAATTTACGGGGGTCACAGCAAACTGTTACAAATTATACATTTCAAAATATTGTTAGAAGCCAGAAAGATTTCAGCCTTCCCACTGATGTGTTACAATATACGCAGAGGTTGACTGAACTTTTTCCTAACTAAACTCAAACTTCCTGTGAGGTCAGTGCCGCTAGTGACGGCTAGTCTTTTGTAGTGTAGTGGCTGAATTTAAGGCATTAAGCATACCACGAAAATCGATCACCTAAGTTAATTATAACTATTACGTTTGTAATAAGTTTGGTTCTGAGAAAGCAAAGGTGTTTTTTCGTCAACATTTTATTTATTTATTAATTTTATCCGTTTTTACCTCTGTTTTTTACGGGGGGCGGGGGCGCTGTGGGGCGCGCCGGTGTGGAATTTTGGTTAAAAATGAAAGGGAGCCACACGAAGGTTGAGAATTAATGAAGGGAGGAATGAAGTCAAATATGTCGAGAACCAGCGACCTCTCCTATGCTTGAAGGAAATGTTTTAAAGGTCACTGAATACATATGAAATAACATCATGGTCTTTGGAAGTCAAAGATTATTTCATTCTACAAAAAGAGACATTTATTGAAGCTTATTTGCGAACAGCAACAAGCGTGAGGTTCACTGACGGCACTGCCCAACTGCGGTGTTAGAAACACGCTCTCCTGTACTTTAACTTTACTGTCTTTCTTAAAGAAAGATTTCAGTAAAGCCTCATTCAGTCTGAAAGATACAGTGGCAAAGCTGCTGTAATCCTCTCAGTAGGCATGATTATCGCAATTCAGTGCTCCAATAACGCTTTCTCAACCTCTCTCATTCTCTTTCTCTCTATATCTAATGTGTAATTCTTAATTTGAGTGTTATTAGACCAATTCCCTATTCACTGTTTTTCGTTCCTGCCGAAAGGCAACTTGAGAGAGAGAGAGAGAGAGAGAGAGAGAGAGAGAGAGAGAGAGAGAGAACTAAATCCGTAACTTTGGCTCTCACGCCGACACTTCAGTAGACCGAAGCCTGAGCTCAGTGACAGAGGATAAGTTGGCGCCCCCCAAAAAAAAAAAAAAGAGAACTTTGTAGAAGTACATTCATTAAGGTCAATAAATTAAGCGCCTCATTCTGGACTCCCAAAGAGGATTAATAAGTTCTCTCCAAAACAGGAGATCAGCGCCTGCCCTATGAGTCTACAGAGGCGCAGGAGGACTTTAACTCCAAAATGAATGTACGGTATAGTGGAAAATATTTTCCCCTCAGTATTAACCTTCCGAGGGCCTGGATGCATATTAAGGGTTAGTGACCAAATTTTTGGAGTTCTTATTATGAGTGAACTATCATAGTAGCGACTACTTTATTCTGTAATACAAAAGACAGATAGACAGACAGACAGATATATATATATATATATATATATATATATATATATATATATATATATATATATATATATATATATATATATATATATATATATACTATATATATATATATATATATATATATATATATATATATATATATATATATATATATATATATATATATATACTCATAGTACACCCATTCACACTTACACACTTGTATACATACGTATATATATATATATATACATATATATATGTACATATAAAAGTATATATATATATATATATATATATATATATATATATATATATATATATATATATATATACTTTATATATATATGTGTACACATATATATATAAACATGATGTATGTATG
Source organism: Macrobrachium rosenbergii (assembly GCF_040412425.1). Taxonomy (NCBI): domain Eukaryota; kingdom Metazoa; phylum Arthropoda; class Malacostraca; order Decapoda; family Palaemonidae; genus Macrobrachium; species Macrobrachium rosenbergii. The sequence continues at coordinate 108,291,244 of NC_089752.1, forward strand.
CATGTATGTACGTATCACTGACCGTCGAAAAAATACCACTGAACATTGCAGTAAACAATCTGTCGAATCTTTTTCCAATCTCCTCTCTCCACTTAGAAGCCGTTCTTACTCTGAGATTGACGCTTGGCCAATTGAAATGATAATCCTCGTATTGTCGACTCCAAGAGAAGAGTCTTTTCTATTGCGGTTCCTTCATCGCATAATCTCTAATTCTCTTTCCTTCGTTATTCTTCTTCCAGTGCTTTCCTTATTTTCATTTCGTTATGTTCTTTTTTTTCGTGTCTCATTGCTTTATCATAATCTTCATTTTTCTGTATTCTTATCCTATTATTTTTGTTTTTATCACATCTGCTTTACTGTTGTCTATTGCTCATTGTATTTTCATCCCATCTTTTCTTTATTTTCATCTTCTTTATCATCATTTCATTATATATCCGTTATTCTCACGTATTTCCTTTGTCCTCATCTATTTGCTTTTTCATTTTCCTCACTGATTACTCACTTTCCTCTCATCCCGTCGCATTCTCCATTCTCATCCGCTGCTTATTCCGTTCTCATCCCGCTGCTTCCTTCAATCTCATCCTCCCGGGAGGACCCGGGTCCTACAGGCAGGGTGAGAGTTTTCCCACGGGGGGAAATGAAGTTATTATCAGCAAGGATTTTTTCCCCCCCTCACTTGTTTATAGGCAGCCGTGGTAAATTACTTTCGCGGCAGTTGATGATTCCTGCTAAACTAATTAAAGGTATTGATTTTCCGCTAAACATTAGCGCTAACGTCGCGTGTTCCCCAGCGGGCGGCGCGTCTTTTGAACGTCAGGTTTTTTTGGGGATGGGGCCTAAATCACGTTGGACAGGTGATGAAATATTGCTGGTGCTGCTGTGACCCTCGGTTTTATAAATCCAAATTTTAAATGATCAGAAAAAAAAGGATTAAAAAATAATAGGTTCTTGTTCGTTTACGCAACGGATTGAAAGCCAGTACTTTTGTTAACTTCGATTCCGTCGCAACCTTTACTCCTCAGTAGTTATTTAGGACTGTAGCAACGAACAATTCCAGAAAGAACTGAGACTCATAAAGGGAAGGCTACCATATATAAATACTTCTTGAGAAAATAGTGAAGAGTCAAAATTGTGTACTTTTGAACAGGAACCAGTGTTGATTTCGGGGTATGATAATAAAATATCTCTCGTAGCTTACATCACTAAGGTGTCTTATTAATGCGCAATCACTGGTACAGTAACAGACGGGGTCTTAAGACGTTGGTAATAGAGATGATATTTACGTTCCGGACGTTGAGGGACTCTGGGGACAGTAGTAACAGTAGTAGTAGTAGTAGAAGGGATTTGCATTTGGAACGGCTCCTTTGACCACCGAGGAGAGTACAGTGCATGTATCCTAAACATTTTAATCGCTCAAGTTATGGTGAGAGGAATGTTAGTTTTCAGTCTTCTGGCTTTTTTTTTCTGAGGAATCTCTGTAGCAGGTACTGCGGCGAGGAGCTTATGAAAATTAAGAGAAATTAATAGTTTCAAAGAAGATTAATATTGTTATGAAACGAACCACGACTACAGGTACTTTACAGTGAGACGACGCTCTGTTATCGAGCTCGCCTAAATCAAATTTAATCTCGTTAGTTCTTGATTAGACATAACGCAGAGAGGACTAATTGAAATTTAATGTGTTTTTCTTGGAGCTTCGTTTGAAATTATAAGGACGGAGCGTGTTTCTCTTCATTTTTTTTAATGCTACAAGTCCTACAGTAGTGATATTCCTAGGAACTCTCTTTAAATGTAGGTGAATTCAGACACCATTTAATGATTTCAACTTTTCCGTAACGAATTCTAGTGATGATCTTACGAGACTATACTACGGACCGAAAAAAAAGAAAAAAAGAAACTCCATCTGTGAGGTTGTAGGAACATTCGAAGTGCAAAAACTGAACTGTGTTGTCGTGCACTAAGCTTCTGATTATTAATTGTCTTGAAATTATTTAATCTTAGAGGTCAAGCAAGGTTGTATTGTCCATACAGATTAGATAAGATTGATCTTGGCTCTATTAATTTCTATTTTCATCTCACAAATCTTACATTCGTCCCTGTTTTGGATATCAGAATTTGCCTTTTAACACGAAGAGTGGATTTTTAGCGATCCGCATAAGAGATGATGCGTGTGGATACAAATAACCTCTTTCTCAAAGGTTGACTCAGGGAAAAGCAGAACAACTTTCAAAATTCATGGGCAAAAGTCAGCCGGGGTCAGAATACCGGAACTGATCTTGAAAAGACGTGAACGTCTTGTGCACCGAATCATTCTCTATATAATTTTCGGCGTATTTATTTATTAGTTTTCTGAAAAGAAAACTATTGTGCCGGCTTTGTCTGTCCGTCCACACTTTTTTCTGTCAGCACTTTATTTATTCTGTCCACATTTTTTTTTGTCCGCACTTTTTCTGTCCGCCCTCAGATCTTAAAATCTACTGAGGCTAGAAGGCTGCAAATTGGTATGTTGATTATCCGCCCTCCAATCATCAAAAATACCAAATTGCAGCCCTCTAGCCTCAGTAGTTTTTATTTTTATTTAAGGTTAAAGTTAGCCATAATCGTGCTTCTGGCAACGATATAGGCCAGCCACCACCGGGCGATGGTTAGTTTCATTATACCGAGACCATCGACAGATAGATCTATTTTCGGTGGCCTTGATTATATGATGTACAGAAAACTCTATTGCGCCGAAGACACTTCGGCGCATTTTTTTACTTTTTTTTTTTTATTTTTTTTTTACAAACACCGGAACAAACCAATAAAATTTGATGTGACAGCTGAAATGAGATGACTTTAAGGTATCGTACGCGAAAGCATCATTCGTTGAAAGCCCTTTTTTAGGTGCTCGAAAAGTTGCATAAAACCTGATTTCCTTGAGGAACTACAGAACGTCCGCTTTGCGAATCATAGGTTCTGCAGCAATGCTTAAGACTCGGTCTATGAAACTGATGCTGTTGAGATTGTAAGCCTTTCACCTATGTGGATTTGATCTTCCATCCTGTAGGGGTTGCGAGTCATACATAAAAGCTTTATCAACGATTTTGTAGTTAAAGAGATCAACAATATGCCACAAAACAATCGGATCACAATTGCTAAGTTCAAGAAACCTCTGTCATGTGTATCTGAAGAGATTTGGAAGAGAAATAATCTTTGAACAGGAACCAACAAACAATGGAACCGCGATTCTCGATACAATGAAATAGAGGCTGCTTTTGTGTATATTACATGTTAATCCATGTATACGGCACTGAGCTGAAATAAAGAATATTATTATTATTATTATTATTATTATTATTATTATTATTATTATTATTATTACCTCTGTCAAGAAAGAAGGCAGGAGACATATTTGCAAACTAGTTTGCATGAATTTTTGTCTCGAGAACGGATGAACGAATTTTGACGAGTCTCGTTGCAAATATGCACTGTGGTTATTTGCAGTCATTTAACGATGTCTCTCCATGGTTATTTCATTTATTCCAAATTTAGGAAAAAAAAAAAATCATCAAACTGTATATTTCGGGACCGCGCTGAGTAATTCCTTCCGTCAAGAAATCATGACTGATCTCGATAACTAATCAGATCTGTCAAATGAAAATTTGTGCTCAAACGGGTTGGTATTGCCGAGTTATGAGGTCTATAGGAGTCGTTTAGTTTTGAAGGTATTTGATCCAACTCAGGGGTATCGTAAAAATAAATAAATAAATATATATATATATATATATATATATATATATATATATATATATATATATATATATATATATATATATATATATATATACTATATATATAAGTGTGTATGTATACATATGTACATGTATATCTATATACATATATATAATTATATATATATGTATATATATATATATATATATATATATATATATATATATATATATATATATATATATATTATATATATATATATATATATATATATATATATATATATATATATATATATATATATATATATATATATATTTATATATATATAACTCACAATTTTCAAATGATATTTTCAGATACGAGAACTACACCGGGAAACCTATCCATGAACGCAAAAATGGAAAACATGAGGCACCTAAATCTAATAAACTAGAGAAAGAACTAAAAAAAAAAAAAAAACCTATTTTTCTGAAGCCTTTGATATCTGAGCCGGTAGCCCCAAGACGGATATGAGATCAACAGAAATTCTATCTTTCTCTTTTTTTTTTCTATTTTTCTAAAGAAAAAAAAAAAAAAGGAATTGACTTTTCATTCTAGCTTCTCTTTTGAAGGACTCCAATTGTAATCAAAAGTCACAGACACTACAAAGGATTGTTGATTCCTTTGCGTGTCCTTGGCGAAAGCAAGGATAAGGAGAAGGGAGAGGAAAAACTTTGATTCCATTTTCAAATGGCTGATTGAATTCGTCTTTGGACGGAGGGGTGGGTGGGGGCCCTGTTGGCGGGGAGCGGATACGTGCGTATTACCTTATTGTAGATTTTATCTCGAAATGCACAAACACACGCACATATATTATATATATATATATTTTTTTTTATTTATAAATGTATATTATATATATGTATATATATGTGTGTGTATGTATATAAATATACATCTATATATGGGGGGGGGGTGGCGGAGAGGGAATACGTGCGTATTACCTTATTGTAGATTTTATCCCGAAATGCACAAACACACGCACATATATTATATATATATATATTTTTTTATTTATAAATGTATATTATATATATGTATATATATGTGTGTATGTATATAAAAATACATCTATATATGGGGTGGGGTTGGCGGAGAGGGAATACGTGCGTATTACCTTATTGTAGATTTTATCCCGAAATGCACAAACGCACGCACATATATATATATATATTATATATATATATATTTATTTATAAATGTATATTATAAATATGTGTATATATGTGCGTATGTATGTATATACATATACATCTATATATGGGGGGGTTGGCGGAGAGGGAATACGTGCGTATTACCTTATTGCAGATTTTATCTCGAAATGCACAAACGCACGCACATATATCTATTATATATATATATTTTATTTATAAATGTATATTATATTATGTATATATGTGTGTGTCTGTATATATAATATATACATATACATCTATATATATATATATATATATATATATATACTGTATGTGTATATATATATATATATATATATATATATATATATATATATATATATATATATATATATATATATATATATATATATATATATACAAACTCAGCTGCTCTCCAGAAATAAAGTGGAGATGAATTACGAGAAAGACGACGAAACGCCGGCCTTTGAAGATGATGTCTTGAAAGAAACATTCTTTGGTAACAGGAGTCAAAATGAAAAAAAAAATAAAAAAAATAAAAAACAAACAGTTCAATGAGACGACAGGTTGAGATGGAGACAGTCTGTAATCTCTCATCTCTCAGCCATTTCTATTCTCGAGGCATGTTGCTGAGGGCTGGTTGGTAGCTGCTCTCTTTGGCATAGTGGCATCTAAATTATGTAGCAATTACAAAATAGG
>NC_089752.1:108299352-108336852 GCF_040412425.1 Macrobrachium rosenbergii
GGGTGGAAAGTCAGATGGAAGAAAGAATATGAAAGGAGGTTCAGTAAAAGGAATGAAAGAGGTTACAGCTAGGGGCCCAAAGGGACGCTGCAAAGACTCTTAAGTAATGCCTACAGTGCACCACGTGAGACACACTGACGGCACTACCCCATCCTACGTTTAGTTAAGCATATCTTTGTTTAACCAGACCAATGAGCTGATTAACAGCTCTCCCAGGGCTGGCCCAAAGGATTAGATTTATGCTATGTGGCTAAGAACCGAGTGGTTACCTAGCAACGGGGCCTACAGCTTATTGTGGAATCCGAACCACATTATGACGAGAGATGAATTTCTGTCACCAGAAATCAATTCCTCTAATTCTTCACTGGCCGGGTGGAGAGTCGAACGCTGGGCCAACAACGTGCTAGCCGAGAGCTCTACCCACCCCAACAACGAAGTACTTACCCCACCCTACGGCGGGGGGGGTGGGATAATGAACAGAAAATGAACAACACAACTCCCGGACAATATGAATGACAAAAAAAACTTTAGTAGGATTGACATTTAGAAAGTGTTCCAGCGACGCCATATTTTGTAACAGTCCTGAACTTTCATATTTGTGGTGAATTATAAAAGACTCCAACTTAATACTGCGAGTTTCTTTTGTAAGCTGTCTAAATTAAACTTCATTCGTCGTCTAAAAAGATTTCCAGGTTTACTTAGAAGAGACGGGAAATTGAAGGATGAAAGAAGGCTTGTTTTAATTCTCTCTCTCTCTCTCTCTCTCTCTCTCTCTCTCTCTCTCTCTCTCTCTCTCTCTATATATATATATATATATATATATATATAATATATCTATATATATAAACAGTATATATACATATAAAAGGCTATACATGTATATACATACAGTATATATACATACACACACACACATATATATATATATATATATATATATATATATAAAATATTTACACATATATATGTGTATATATATATTATACTGTACATACACACACACATATATATATCGTATATATATGTATATTATATATATATATATATATATATATATATATATATATATAGGTGGACATAAGTTTAAAATAAATATATATATATATACTATATATATATATATATATATATATATATATACATATATATTTATACACATAAATATATTGATATATACATATGAATATATATATATATATATATATATATATATATATATATATATATATATATATACATATATATTTATACACATAAATATATTGATATATACATATGAATATATATATATATATATATATATATATATATATATATATATATATATATATATATATATATATATATATATATATTAATCATCATACACCTATATCATATAATTCCAGCATTCCTAAATTCGAAAACGATTATCCCCCAATTATTTTCACCAAAACTTCTGAAAACCTAAATGAAAAGAACTAACAGAACCTTAACATGATGAGGTCGACATAATTCCGAAAAGTACGTTTGTTCTCGAAACTGACTGCGATCTCATTTTCATTACTTGAGCAAATTTGCTTGGCATGAATTACCAAGCGACTGCTCTGTGGAACTTCCTTCACAAGCCTTTCCGAGGAAGCAGAGATTGAAATAGTTCTGCACAGGCACTTTGAGTTTATAGTACGCGATGGCAATCTTCTTCTGTCATAATAAAATCTGAGTGGATCTTTCTTGTTTGTCCGCCCCGGGTGGGGGCGGGGTAGGTAAGGGATCGGGAGGGTAGGGGAGACATGATACAGCCATCCTCCTGTAAACCTGTTTGTCTGGCCCGGGTGGGGCGGGGTAGGTAAGGGATTGGGAGTGTAGGGGAGACATGACATAATATTATCCACCCTCCTCCTGTAAACCTGTTTGTCTGGCCTGGGTGGGGACGGGTTAGGTAGGGGAGACATGATACAGCCACCCTCCTCTTGCAAACCCGTTTGTCCGCCCCGGGTAGGAGCGAGGTAGGTAGGGGATCGGGAGGGTAGGGGAGACATGACGCATCCACCCTCCTCCTGCAAACGTGTTTGTTCGCCCCGAGTAGGTGCGGGGTAGGTAGTGGATCGGGAGGGTATGGGAGACATGACACATCCACCCTCCTCCTGCATACCTGTTTGTCCTCCCTGGGTAGGGGCAGGGTAGGTAGGGGATTGGGAGGTAGGGGAGACATGAAACATCCACCCTCCTCCTGCAAACCTGTTTGCTCGCCCTGAGTGGGGACGGGTTAGGTAGGGGATCGAGAGGGTAGGGGAGAACGACGGGCAGCGCCGGGTTCCAGCACAGCGTAACGCGTGCCATCAAGTTCGTAATCAAATAAATGAGAAGGTTCCTTAACGTGAACTGGAGAGAACCAAGGATTTTATGACGTAATTTTCTGTCTAATGAAATGATTCGTTTATGTTTGTAAAACATAAAAGAAAGACTCGTTCTCATGTGCTAGAGAGTGCAGAGAATGCTAAGAAATAACTAAATCCAATCACTATATTTTTTTTCCTAATGTTTTTAATAATTCTCCCCAACTGGATTATTTTCAGTCATTTCAGTCGAAATAAAAAAAAATAGATCCGTACGTTAGTTTTACAACTTAACAGAATTAATCTCTTTTGGGCACGTGGCCCCCACTCCCATGAAAACTAATGACAAAATAACAATATTGAAGATTTAGATGATAATAATAACATAAATAAGAAATATAAAAATGGGAAAAAATAAAAAATCTCTTACAAAAATTAACATATATAATTAATTAATATATATATATATATATATATATATATATATATATATATATATATATATATATATATATATATATATATATATATATATATATATATATATACAGCATATATATATATATAATATATATACATATATATATATATAATTATAAATTACATATATAACTATATATATATATATATATATATATATATATATATATATATATATATATATATATATATATATATATATATATATATATATATATATATATATATATATATATATATATATATATATATATATATACATACATACATATACAGTAAATATATATATATATGAATGTATAAAATGAAAATTGGTCTCCTACCCCCATGAAATTTTTCTGGATCCGCTAATGGGCGAAAAACCTCTTTAACTCTTTCGTCTTGCGAATGATTTATTAAGAGAGTAAGGAACAAAGTTTACAGTATATGAAAGCAATACTTTGAAAGTAATGCTTTGGGTCATCCAATGTTCAGGCAACTGCTCAGACCCGCGACGCCGTACACTTACTTTCCTCCACTTTAAGTTATCGTGAGAATATCTCACCTGTTAATGAGGGTCCTTAGTTATTTCTTTAATATACTCATAACCGTCTTATCCTGGGTTTTTACCCAATGGTAAAAACCAAAGGATTAACAAAGGATTTTCTCGTGAACAATCACAGATCCCAAAAAGAAAAAAAAAAAAAAACAAGTAAAAAATGCGTCGCAATCGAGTTTTCTGTACAGCCGCTACAGCGTATTTACAATCAAGGCCACCGAAAATAGATCTATCTCTCGGTGGTCTCGGTATAATGATGTATGAGCCGTGGCCCATGAAACTTTAAGCACGGCTCGGTGGTGGCCTATCCTATATCGTTGCCAGAAGCACGACCATGGTTAACTTTAACCTTAAATAAAATATAAACTACTGAGGCTAGATGGATTCAATTTATTATGTTTGATGATTAGAGGGTTGATGATCAACAAACCAATTTGCAGCCCTCTAGCCTTAGTAGTTTCTAAGATCTGATGGCGGACAGAAAAAAGTGCGGACAGAAAAAAAGTGCGGACGGACAGACAAAACCGCCACAATAGTTTTCTTTTCAGAAAACTAAAAAGTGAGGATTACAGGATATTTTACAAGAGGAACGCAACACAGGATAAAACGAAGTTTCCTTTGAAAGTGAAGGCTGCAGAAATATACATAGTAAGTTTGATGATTCATGATTTTGAACACTGAGACTATAGTAGGAGGGTAATCTGTTATAGCTGTCTCGTCGGAGTTCTTGTTCCAGTAAAGTGTTATAATTGTAACTTTCAATATACTTTCCCGCCATACCCTGAGCGTTACCACTGTACCCGAGGTTTTGTAATATTATTGATAGCTTATGTTTCAAAATATCATACTTTTATGAACTAACTTACGTTCATACTTGTGTACAAGTATTTATGTATACCGAATTACCTATCAAATATGATATTGCTGTTATGAAACGTATGTATGCCGAATTCCCTATCAAACCATGATATTGCTGTTATGTGTTGTAAAGCCATTCATATACTAATTTTTACTAGTAGGTATTATTGCAACAGTGTGCAGTAAAACAATTCACGCGCATGGATAGCAAAAGAAAAGAAAAAAAGAAAAATTGACAATTTATTTTGTTATCCGTTTATCATTATTCATCGCTACTCCTTTACCAGAAAGCTTGCCATGTAAATAACAGAGACCCAGCTGACAAATCCTACGTCAGTTGATGTAGCGATACAGAGCACTTTATATTTCAACCACGCATTTTAGTGGTGGAGTGTATGTGTGTGTGTGTGTGTGTGTGTGTGTGTGTGTGTGTGTGTGTGAGAGAGAGAGAGAGAGAGAATCCAAATTGAGAGAGAGAGAGATAGAGAGTAATCCAAATTGAAAAATGAGAGAGAGAGAGAGAGAGAGAGGTTCTTTCATCAGTAACCCAAAGAAAAGATAGCATGAGAGAGAGAGAGAGAGAGAGAGAGAGAGAGAGAGAGAGAGAGAGAGAGAGAGAGAGAGAGAGAGAGAGAGAGAGAGAGTTACAGGATTAGGATGTCTCAAAGACTTTTTAGTCCATCCGAGGAGACATCACGTGCTCACTTATCTCTTGGGAAGGTTTTACTGTTCATTCACAGTGTTCTAATGATTTTGTCTAAATTTTAAACTCTCCCCACACTGTTGCTCTTGACAACTTCTGGTGGTAGTTTATTCCATGTGTCGCATATCCTGTATGTGAAGAAGTTCCCACAATATGTGTTATATCTCTTCAGTTCTAGTTTCCATCCATTAATTCTTGTCTGGTTTTTCATTTAATGTGAAGAGGTTACTGTCTACTTTAGTGATGCCTTTCAGTATTTTGAATGTTTCTATGAGTTTTCCTCGCAATCGTCGTGTTTCTAAGCCATACGTGTTCAGGCTCTCTAGTCGTCTTTGGTAACCTATTTGCCTGATGGATGGAATTAACTTTGTGGCTCTTGCTTGTACCCCTTCTAATCTATTTACGTCCTTTCTTAGTGTTGGTGACCAAAATTGTACTGCATATTCAAGATGAGGTCTAACTATGGATGTGTAGAGCTGCAGCACCGTTTCCTTGTTTCTGTATTTGAACTGCCTCTTTATGTATCCCACTAGTTTCTGTGCCTTCTTTTCAGCTTTTGTGCACTGCTTTGTGGATATTAAGTCCTTGGTAATAATGACTCCAAGGTCCTCTTCTTGTTCTACACACTATCTATGTCATTCCCAAGCAGCATATTCCTATTTGTAATAACACTTTACACTTATCCAAGTTAAAAGGCATTTGCCATCTTTTTGACCACTCTCCTATTTTCCTTAGATCATTTGTTAAGTTTTCCACTGTATCTGGGTCTGCTGCATTTATACCTAGTTTGGTGTACTAGGTGTCATCTGCAAATTTGGCTATCCTGCTAGTTAAGCCTACATCAGTGTCATTAAGGTAAATCAAAAACAACAGTGGGCCAAGGACAGAACCTGAAACTCCGCTTGTCGCATTTGCCCATTCTGATTCTTCACCGTTTATTACGACTCTCTGTTTTCTATTAGTTAGCCAGTCTTCAATCCAGTCTGCTATTTCTCCTACAATTCCTAAAGCTCTAACTTTTATCATTAGTTTCTTTCTTGAGTAATCAAAAATAAACATGAGAGAGAGAGAGAGAGAGAGAGAGAGAGAGACTCCTCAGTAATGATGAGGAGAGAGAGAGAGAGAGAGAGAGAGAGAGAGAGAGAGAGAGAGAGATGGCTCTTTCATCAGTAATCCAAAGTAAACAGCATGAGAGAGAGAGAGAGAGAGAGAGAGAGAGAGAGAGAGAGAGAGAGAGAGAGTTACAAGGATTAGGATGTCTCAAAGACTTTTTAGTCCATCCGAGGAGACATCACGTGCTCACTTATCTCTTGGGGAAGGTTTTACTGTTCATTCACAGTGTTCTAATGATTTTGTCTAGCTTTCTTTTAAACTCTCCCACACTGTTGCTCTTGACAACTTCTGGTGGTAGTTTATTCCATGTGTCGCATATCCTGTATGTGAAGAAGTTCCCACAATATGTGTTATATCTCTTCAGTTCTAGTTTCCATCCATTAATTCTTGTCTGGTTTTCATTTAATGTGAAGAGGTTACTGTCTACTTTAGTGATGCCTTTCAGTATTTTGAATGTTTCTATGAGTTTTCCTCGCAATCGTCGTGTTTCTAAGCCATACGTGTTCAGGCTCTCTAGTCGTCTTTGGTAACCTATTTGCCTGATGGATGGAATTAACTTTGTGGCTCTTGCTTGTACCCCTTCTAATCTATTTACGTCCTTTCTTAGTGTTGGTGACCAAAATTGTACTGCATATTCAAGATGAGGTCTAACTATGGATGTGTAGAGCTGCAGCACCGTTTCCTTGTTTCTGTATTTGAACTGCCTCTTTATGTATCCCACTAGTTTCTGTGCCTTCTTTTCAGCTTTTTGTGCACTGCTTTGTGGATATTAAGTCCTTGGTAATAATGACTCCAAAGGTCCTCTTCTTGTTCTACACACTATCTATGTCATTCCCAAGCAGCATATTCCTATTTGTAATAACACTTTACACTTATCCAAGTTAAAAGGCATTTGCCATCTTTTTGACCACTCTCCTATTTTCCTTAGATCATTTGTTAAGTTTTCCACTGTATCTGGGTCTGCTGCATTTATACCTAGTTTGGTGTACTAGGTGTCATCTGCAAATTTGGCTATCCTGCTAGTTAAGCCTACATCAGTGTCATTAAGGTAAATCAAAAACAACAGTGGGCCAAGGACAGAACCCTGAGGAACTCCGCTTGTCGCATTTGCCCATTCTGATTCTTCACCGTTTATTACGACTCTCTGTTTTCTATTAGTTAGCCAGTCTTCAATCCAGTCTGCTATTTCTCCTACAATTCCTAAAGCTCTAACTTTTATCATTAGTTTCTTTCTTGAGTAATCAAAAATAAACATGAGAGAGAGAGAGAGAGAGAGAGAGAGAGACTCCTCAGTAATGATGAGGAGAGAGAGAGAGAGAGAGAGAGAGAGAGAGAGAGAGAGAGAGAGAGAGAGAGAGAGAGATGGCTCTTTCATCAGTAATCCAAAGTAAACAGCATGAGAGAGAGAGAGAGAGAGAGAGAGAGAGAGAGAGAGAGAGAGAGAGAGAGAGAGAGAGAGAGAGTTACAAGGATTAGGATGTCTCAAAGACTTTTAGTCCATCCGAGGAGACATCACGTGCTCACTTATCTCTTGGGAAGGTTTTACTGTTCATTCACAGTGTTCTAATGATTTTGTCTAGCTTTCTTTTAAACTCTCCCACACTGTTGCTCTTGACAACTTCTGGTGGTAGTTTATTCCATGTGTCATATCCTGTATGTGAAGAAGTTCCCACAATATGTGTTATATCTCTTCAGTTCTAGTTTCCATCCATTAATTCTTGTCTGGTTTTCATTTAATGTGAAGAGGTTACTGTCTACTTTAGTGATGCCTTTTTTTGAATGTTTCTATGAGTTTTCCTCGCAATCGTCGTGTTTCTAAGCCATACGTGTTCAGGCTCTCTAGTCGTCTTTGGTAACCTATTTGCCTGATGGATGGAATTAACTTTGTGGCTCTTGCTTGTTTCTAATCTATTTACGTCCTTTCTTAGTGTTGGTGACCAAAATTGTACTGCATATTCAAGATGAGGTCTAACTATGGATGTGTAGAGCTGCAGCACCGTTTCCTTGTTTCTGTATTTGAACTGCCTCTTTATGTATCCCACTAGTTTCTGTGCCTTCTTTTCAGCTTTTGTGCACTGCTTTGTGGATATTAAGTCCTTGGTAATAATGACTCAAGGTCCTCTTCTTGTTCTACACACTATCTATGTCATTCCCAAAGCATATTCCTATTTGTAATAACACTTTACATATCCAAGTTAAAAGGCATTTGCCATCTTTTGACCACTCTCCTATTTTCCTTAGATCATTTGTTAAGTTTTCCACTGTATCTGGGTCTGCTGCATTTATACCTAGTTTGGTGTACTAGGTGTCATCTGCAAATTTGGCTATCCTGCTAGTTTAAGCCTACATCAGTGTCATTAAGGTAAATCAAAAACAACAGTGGGCCAAGGACAGAACCTGAGGAACTCCGCTTGTCGCATTTGCCCATTCTGATTCTTCACCGTTTATTACGACTCTCTGTTTTCTATTAGTTAGCCAGTCTTCAATCCAGTCTGCTATTTCTCCTACAATTCCTAAAGCTCTAACTTTTATCATTAGTTTCTTTCTTGAGTAATCAAAAATAAACATGAGAGAGAGAGAGAGAGAGAGAGAGAGAGAGAGACTCAGTAATGATGAGGAGATGAGAGGAGAGAGAGAGAGAGAGAGAGAGAGAGAGAGAGATGGCTCTTTCATCAGTAATCCAAAGTAAACAGCACAGCATGAGAGAGAGAGAGAGAGAGAGAGAGAGAGAGAGAGAGAGAGAGTTACAAGGATTAGGATGTCTCAAAGACTTTTTAGTCCATCCGAGGAGACATCACGTGCTCACTTATCTCTTGGGGAAGGTTTTACTGTTCATTCACAGTGTTCTAATGATTTTGTCTAGCTTTCTTTTAAACTCTCCCACACTGTTGCTCTTGACAACTTCTGGTGGTAGTTTATTCCATGTGTCGCATATCCTGTATGTGAAGAAGTTCCCACAATATGTGTTATATCTCTTCAGTTCTAGTTTCCATCCATTAATTCTTGTCTGGTTTTCATTTAATGTGAAGAGGTTACTGTCTACTTTAGTGATGCCTTTCAGTATTTTGAATGTTTCTATGAGTTTTCCTCGCAATCGTCGTGTTTCTAAGCCATACGTGTTCAGGCTCTCTAGTCGTCTTTGGTAACCTATTTGCCTGATGGATGGAATTAACTTTGTGGCTCTTGCTTGTACCCCTTCTAATCTATTTACGTCCTTTCTTAGTGTTGGTGACCAAAATTGTACTGCATATTCAAGATGAGGTCTAACTATGGATGTGTAGAGCTGCAGCACCGTTTCCTTGTTTCTGTATTTGAACTGCCTCTTTATGTATCCCACTAGTTTCTGTGCCTTCTTTTCAGCTTTGTGCACTGCTTTGTGGATATTAAGTCCTTGGTAATAATGACTCAAGGTCCTCTTCTTGTTCTACACACTATCTATGTCATTCCCAAGCAGCATATTCCTATTTGTAATAACACTTTACACTTATCCAAGTTAAAAGGCATTTGCCATCTTTTTGACCACTCTCCTATTTTCCTTAGATCATTTGTTAAGTTTTCCACTGTATCTGGGTCTGCTGCATTTATACCTAGTTTGGTGTACTAGGTGTCATCTGCAAATTTGGCTATCCTGCCAGTTAAGCCTACATCAGTGTCATTAAGGTAAATAAAAACAAGAGCGGGCCAAGGACAGAACCCTGAGGAACTCCGCTTGTCACATTTGCCCATTCTGATTATTCACGGTTTATTACGACTCTCTGTTTTCTATTAGTTAGCTAGTCTTCAATCCAGTCTGCTATTTCTCCTACAATTCCTAAAGCTCTAACTTTTATCATTAGTTTCTTGAGTGATCAAAAATAAATAAGAGATGAGAGAGAGAGAGAGAGAGAGAGAGAGAGAGAGAGAGAGAGAGAGAGAGAGAGAGAGACTCCTCAGTAATGATGATGATTGAGGAGAGAAAGAGGGAGAGAGAAACAATGTGAAGATTATGGTAAGGGCAGGAAATTGTAAACAGTAAAGTACACGACGTACGGGTGTTGTAAGGTGGACAGCTACCTGGCTGACCTGTCGCACATAGACAGGACATATCGTCTTGGCCTCTCTACTGTCAGTAACTTATGGTTTACCATTTTTGAGTCATGAGCAGATAACGGAATCCGTTTATATTCCCAAATTTCATTTTCTATCCTAACTTTTCAGTCAACATAAAAATATATATCATGACCCGTCAATGTTTTTGAAAAACCTAAACAATTGTTGGAATATGTTGGGCTTTAAACAAATAAATTTTATCGTATCATTGCAATATTAGAAAAAATGAGAATTTCGTTCAATAAAAAAAATTCGGGGATTTTCATTTGATAAAAATGATGATAAAAATGTTACTGATGTATAAAAATGATAATTTACACATTGATTGACTTAATCAGTTCACATCAGAGCATTCTGATGTGCACCCATGGATTCGATCATGTTTATGTTGATAACATTTTTTTTCTATGATGTTTTTTGGAGGGTGTAACAACTTGTTCACGTAGTAAACGTGATGTTATCAAAGTGAGTCTACCTGCATCCAATCTGACAAGTCTTAAACGCGTACCCTTGTAAGTTGGGAATCATATTTATCAATACTGCTTGGTAAAAAAAAGTAAATAATAAAAAATGGAAAACAAGGTAAGAGCAACGAAAAGAAATTAGATCTGACCTCGGGAATTCTGTCCGCACTTTTTCTCTCCGTCTTCAGATCTTAAAAACTACTGAGGCTAGAGAGCTGAAAATTGGTACGTTGATCATCCACCCTCCAATCATCAAACATACTAAATTGCAGCCCTCTAGCCTCGGTAGTTTTTACTTTATTTAAGGTTAAAGTTAGTCATAATCGTGCTTCTGGCAACGATATAGGATAGGCCACCACCGGGCCGTGGTTACAGTTTCATGGGCCGCCACTCATACAGCATTATACCGAGACCACCGAAAGATGGATCTATTTTTGGTGGCCTTGATTATACGCTGTAGCGGCTGTACAGAAAAATCGATTGCGCCGAAGAAACTTTGAAGCAGTTTTTACTTTTTATTGTTGTTTATGATTAAGCTGGCATTATGCCAGCGCGGGCTCTTGCTCATAGAGCAGCCCGTCACCCTCAGGAATTCTCTTCTGAAGGGAGTATTGCTTTGACCTTGTTGCAAGTGTTGACCAGGATTGCAAGTGCTGACCTTGTTGCAAGTGCTGACCTTGTTGCAAGTGCTGACCAGGATTGCAAGTGCTGACCTGGATTGCAAGTGCTGACCAGGATTGCAAGTGCTGACCTTGTTCCAAGTGCTGACCAGGATTGCAAGTGCTGACCGGGATTGTAAGTGCTAAACAGGACCAGTTGCTTCTGAAGGTCCACGACAGGTAAGATTAGGCGTCTTCCCTGTATTTATAATAGTTAGTTAGAGTTCGTTCATATACGCCGTACAGATGATGCGTTTGTCTTTCTCATAACTTATCCACTTTACCGGCAATTACACATTATGCATTTAATGACCTCTATGATTTCGAAGTGCATTTTCTTCAGTACAACTTGAGTGATTTTTTTTCTCGTACTAGAATAATATATCTAGCACGCAATCATTGCATTCTTATGTCATTAGCTCTTCATTAAATTTTTCGTTTCTTTATTGCAATGGGCGAGTTGCAATCCCACCCAAGTCGTGTGTAACCAGTCTGGGTACAATGGCAGTGGATATTTTCTATTATTTTTTTGATAGACCGAGCAATGTCCTCCAAAAAATTGGTGACTTCATGCAATAGTCAACCCTAATGATTTCCCCATTTGATGCGTTTCCAACACCACGTTATCGTCAACGACCCAGGTACCGAAGTAACAGTGGAAACCTGCACCATGGGTTCCTGGAATAACATTCCTTCACCAGCTTTGCAGGTCGAGATTTGTAAGCTGGTTAAGTGCTCGATACTTCGTAGCGATTTTGTTTGGCGTTTTCTTCTTCGGTGGATTCTTAAGTTAGCGACTTAGCTCGGCGTCATGTTAGAATTAGCAGGCTCTATGTTAGCACGGGCTTTTGCTCTTTTGAACAGCCCATGAGACACTGGATTCAGCGTCAGTGACTGCTAATGGCGACGTGCTTGCTTCAGACACGGCTTGCTTCAGACGCGGCTTGCTTCAGACATGGCTTGCTTCAGACGCAGCTTGCTTCAGACACGGCTTGCTTCAGACGCGGCTTGCTTCAGACATGGCTTGCTTCAGACACGGCTTGCTTCAGACACGGCAGACACGGCTTGCTTCAGACACGGCTTGCTTCAGACATGGCATGCTTCAGACACGGCTTGCTTCAGACACGGCTTGCTTCAGACACGGGCTTGCTTCAGACACGGCTTGCTTCAGACGCGGCTTGCTTCAGGCATGTAGCTTGCTTCAGACATGGCTTGCTTCAGACACGGCTTACTTCAGACATGGCTTGCTTCAGACATGGCTTGCTTCAGACACGGCTTGCTTCAGACACGGCTTGCTTCAGACACGGCTTGCTTCAGGCATGTACTCGTAGCTTGCTTCAGACACGGCTTGCTTCAGACACGGCTTGCTTCAGACACGGCATGCTTCAGACATGGCTTGCTTCAGACACGGCTTGCTTCAGACACGCGACTTTCCGGCATGCTCACGAACGAGACAAAAAAAAAAAAAAAAATCTCCACCTTCTCGTTTTTATTTCAGACTGTTACGTAAAAAAAAAAAAAAACACCGCTGTTTTCATTTAATGCAAACTACCAAGGAATTTCCCACTTTTAGTGAGCTGTAAAACTATACTGCCGTTTTAATTTGTATTCTGATGGCCCATATCTAATTTTTTCCAGAAGGGAAATTTTCCCCCCTCATTATGAAAACGTCCAGTGTTTTGCGACTGGTCGTGCTTTCATTAAAGCTGCGTTTATTCTGACGGACCGAATCTTGCATGGAGATATTTCTGAATACAGAACAAGGTAATGAGGTTGAGAACTGTATGGGAGTATTCAAATGTTACGGTACAGCAATCACATTCTCTTGTTAACAGGAAACATAACTGCTAGAAGTTGATTTTTTGTCCAGTGTCATGTCCACACTGTGCAAACTTTAATATCTAACTGATTTAAACAAACACACAAACACACAACTTCAGCTGCTGGAATTGTTTTACAGGTGTGTTTTTCGATATTGATAACGAGAGGATCCGTATCTGTGCAAATTATTCTTTACAGTTGATTTTCTTCAGAAGTTCAAACGAAAATGCAGTGCAGTGCGTTATTACCCTAATTCTATTCTTCTTCCATTTCAATACCTTTTTTTTTATCTACTTATTAATTTACTGTTTTTTGATAGGTGGGATCTCTTCTTTCTGTATTTCACTTTACTTCCTCTTACTTCTGCCTAATGAACACCATATTCTTTGGAATATGGAAGACGGAATTTCAAGTTAATGGCCCCTTTGGTGGGCTTGTTCCATAGGAATAGGTTTCACCTACTGAATAATAATAATAATAATAATAATAATAATAATAATAATAATAATAATAATAATAATAATTTATATACCTAACTTCAGCTGTGAGAATTGTTATTTCCGATGCGATTTTCGATCTCACTACACGAGAACACATTGAATGTATTTTAAAACTCATCGAATGTGGTTACTCAGACCACTTTTCGCTTCATGTCATTAACTATAATTCTGTAATTCCGTTTTGACAAATACAGATACGAATATCCATGACGTCATTCTTTATTGGAACAAATGCTGAGAGTCAAAGGCTTGATGAGACTTTACCAGGCAACGAGTGCAGGGACGGAAAACTTGAGTGTACATGGCAATGCACATAAAGATGATTTACAAAAGTGTTCATAATATATTGTTAGGACTTTCTGGGTTCTACCTTTACCATCATGGTCTTAGATTTCTTTATTATGTACGTTAAGACTTTATTATATACTCTGAAACTATACTTTTTCTCGTTCATTTGTAAAAAAGAAACGATGAATGAGAAGGTAACATGGAAAAAGACTAAAATGTAAAACCTTGACTTTTAGATAAAATCAAAACTTATCATCATGTAATGACTGATTGATCTGTGGCAATTAAAACTGGCGTTACAATTGTAATGGTTTAATCAAAACCAATCTCGCAATTCGTCACAGAAATCAAAATGATACGATGATAAAATTCCAGTGAAGCTTAATGTGAAGATTCAAAATATGTAGACATTTTTATAAAAGAAACTCACTGATCAGATTCCTGTAGAACAAAACAAATGACAGTTCAATTTTCCCGCCTTGATTATTGTGTAGATTGTTTTAGTTTTCTGTAAAAGAAAACTATTGTGCCGGCTTTGTCTGTCCGTCCGCACTTTTAAAAACTACTGAGGCTAGAGGGCTGCAAATTGCTATGTTGATCATCCACCCTCCAACCATCAAACAGCCCTGTAGCCAAAGTAGTTTTATTCTGTTTAAGGTTAAAGTTAGCCATAATCGTGCGTCTGGCAACTATATAGGACAGGCCACCACCGGGCCGTAGTTAAAGTTTCATGGGCCGCGGCTCATACAGCATTATACCGAGACCACCGCAAGATAGATCTGTTTACGGCGGCCTTGATTATTCGCTGTAAAGAAAACTCGAATGCGCCGAAGAAACTTCGGAACATTTTTTACTTGCTGGTATTGTATGTGAAATACCATTAGCATGAAATCCGCAGATGCAGATACGGAATTTCTTTAAATATGACTTGAAAATGTTGACAGTTATACATAATTGCTGACATACAGAAAAACTAAAAATGATTTGATAAATTCTTTCGTTCTTTCCGCTCTTTTTAAGGAAGTCTGAGGTAATCCGTATGCTAATTTGACAAGATAACAATTATCTTTAACAGCAAATTAAAGAGACTTCCTCATGCCATTTTAAATATATATGTCTGAAGAGAATTGTTTGGAGAGAGTGGACAGCAAGATGGAAGGAAGAAAATATGAACGGAGGTACAGTAAAAGGAATGAAAGGGATTGCAGCTAGGGGTCGAAGGAACTCTGCAAAGAACCTTAAATAATGCCTACAGTGCACCGCATGAGGTGCGCTACCCCGCTATGATATTTTACGCAAAAAATGAAATTTTAATGGAAACACTATATAACTGGCATGACGAAAGGAAGCGGGCAGCATTTTCCCGAGAGGTAACCGAGTAACGGGACCTTTCCCTGGAAAAAGCGGGACGCCATATCTTACAAACTACCCATAGAATTTCCTTGAAAATAATCTCATATGTTTCCCACACCCAAATTACCGTGATAGTACTAATCTAATAACTTAACCCAAACTAACCTAACCTAGGGGCATGGCAAAAAAAAACCGGTTTGGTGCTATATTAGCAAACATCTCATGGATTTGCAAGCGGGCCACTATATAGATGTTGGTGATGGACCCGCATTTATTTTTCTTAAATTCATTCTCGATGAAACCTGGTACTCCTGTTTGTATTATCTATGTTAATTCTGAGATAACTGAAATGTACCTCTGGTATGGACAGCTTTGGGCACTGATGTTGCAAAATAGGCCCCCCCAAGAATTCTGTGTCAATATCTGCCACAACACCGTGCCTAGAAATTTTCTTAATGATTTCGTTAGCGAAAATCCTGCATCATACCTGTACGAGTGTATTATGGCATGGGGACAGACAGCTTGACCTGTGTTCATGACCAGACAACAGGTGGCAGCACTGCACTGGGGATTTCAACGGGTCCTAGAGTGAATACAGGTTCGGAACTGGTGAAACATTGGGAGAATTTGGGCTGGATAAGACAGTGTGGAAGTTGTTACGTAACACTCACAGAAATGAGGCTAAGAATGCAAAAAAAGTTTGAAAGGGAACGAAAGCTTAATATTAAGCCTTCATTCCATCTGATCTGTCGGCTGGACTGACCTTAGACTAAGAAACTTTGTTTTCTTGCCGCTTGTACAGAATTTTTTCCATATGAGCTCCCTATCGTTTGTATATCTTAGTAGCAGCAAGAAGTTTTTTAAATGAAAACATTTGGATAGGAAGTGGTCAGTGAGGAGAATATAAAAAGTAACATAAAAACCTTACGGTCATCTGAAATCTGATCTACGTAGGTACACTTTGAATGAAAAGTTATACCGCTTGAGAGTACACAGCAATCATTTGCAAATATTCCCGCTATTTATTTTTGCGAATGAGACTTTAAGTTTGTTTACTGCGAAAAAAAGAAACTTAAATTACCTAATGTTTGAACTTGTTAACCAGGCTACGTCCAATCTCATTTCAACTTCTAAACATTTTATAAACCTCCGTTCCACTGCGAATTTTAAGTAAAGCATAAAATGTTGTTTAAGGAATTTTCATCTACATATCAATATCTACTTCCCCAAGAATTACAGCCACCGATAACTGTGATTTTAGTTTTACGTTAAGAGGTCAGCCATTCGAGAAAGGGAAAGAATCGTGAAAAATTATACTGGTTTCTGGTTAGTGGTTAGTGTCGTGGCATGCCCCAGGGCGATGAAAAATCACTGGCTCTGTATCACGATCAGTCACTGCTGCAGTGTGGGGTCTGCGGTGGGAGGTTGAAACAAACATTCTTTGGAAGCTTGAATTTCAGGTCACTGGTCCCGTTGGTGTGCTTGTTCCATGTGAATAGGTTTCATCTACTGAATAAAATGAAAATAAAAGACATTGTAATAATATAGAGTCAACTCAAAAACCGAATCACTAAGATTAATTTTGGTTGAATGGACGGGAAATTAAAAAAAAAAAAAATATCTGCAAATTACGTCGACTGTTTCGGGACTTTTGGTGAGTTGAAACAATGACCTCAATTATTCTCAGTTCGCTAAATCTGAAGATTATTGCGTCGATAATTCTTTTATTTTTCTTTTAGTTTTCTATAAAAGAAAACTATTGAGATGGCCTTGTCTGTCCGTCTGCACTTAGATCTTAAAAACTACTGAGGCTAGAGGGCTGCAAACTGGTATGTTGATCATCCACCCTCCAATCATCAAACACACCAAATTGCAGCCCTCTAGCCTCTGTAGTTTTAATTTTATTTAAGGTTAAATTTAGCCATAATCGTACTTCTGGCACTGTTATAGGTGCCAACAACACGGGTCACCACCGGACCGTGGCTGAGTTTCATGGACCGCGGCTACGAGTTTCATGGGCCGAGGCTGAGCATTTCATACAGCATTATACGCTGTACAGAAAACTCGATTGCGCCGAAGAAACTTCGGCGCATTTTTACTTGTTTCTTCTTGTTATTGATAACCACAATTTATTTATTATTATTATTATTATTATTATTATTATTATTATTATTATTATTATTATTATTATTATTATTATTATTAAAAAAGCGTTCTAAAATAAAATAGACCACAAAAAAATCCGACTTTCTAAACCGATAGGTGATGAACTGCAACAGACGAAACTTAGAAACATGTTGGATATGGAAATGGAATCTAAAATTTAGGCCAAAGGCCAAGCGCTGAGACCTATGAGATCATTCAGCGCTCAAAAGGAAATTGACAGTAAAAGCTTTGAAAGCTGTAACGGAAGGAAAACCTCGCAGTTGCACTATGCAGCAATTGTCAAGAAAGCGTGAAAAGTAAGATAGAAGAAAGAGAATGTGAACGTAGGTACAGTAAAAAGAATGGAAGAGGTTGCAGCTAGGTGCCGAAGGGACGCCGCAACGAACCTTAAGTAATGCCTACAGCGCACCGCGTGAGGTTCACTGACGGCACTACCCCCTTAAGGGGTTAGAAGCACGTTTTCCTGTACTTTAACTTTATTGTCTTTCTCAAAGAAGGATTTCAGTAAAGCTTCATTCTCGGAATGAGCTATATTAGATTTCATTCAGTCTGAAAGGTACAGTTGCAAAGCTGCTGTAATCCTCTCAGTAGGTATGATTGTCTGCAACTAAGTGCTTCAATAAACCTTTCTCATCCTCTTTCATCTCTTTCCATATCTAATGAGTAATTCTTAATTTTACTGTTGTTGTACCAATTCCCTATTCACTGTCTTTTCGTTCCTGCCGAAAGGTAACTTTCGGAAGAGAGAGAGAGAGAGAGAGAGAGAGAGAGAGAGAGAGAGAGAGAGAGAGAGAGAGAGAGAGAGAGAGAACTACATCCACAACTTTGGCTCTCACGCCGACACTTCGGTAGACCGAAGCCCTCAGTAACAGAGGGGAAGTTGCCAAAAAAACATGATAATAATAAAAAAGGGAAGGAAAGGAAAGGAAAGGAAAGGAAGGGGCACCCGTGGGGACTGCGGACAGAAAAGTCGAGTGGAGAGAGAGAGAGAGAGAGAGAGAGAGAGAGAGAGAGAGAGAGAGAGAGAGAGAGTCTCCGGTATCTCCAAAAATGGCGGGAGAAGTTAGCGGCGGCAGATCGAAAGTCAAGACTTTCCCGACGAGGAAGTTTACGGCGTTGGGTCTTGTTGCATCGGATGCTGATGGGGGCGAACAAGAACTCCTCCAGGTGGGACACAGGTAAGCGACGGGGAAACACGGCGCCGGTAACAACGACAATTCGCTGCGGTTGCCGGTAACAGGCTCATTTGAATATTGTAGAACAGGGGCGCATCGAAGCTTACACACGCAAAGCAGCGTTGTAGAATTATTCATGAAAAGAATTTCGTGTTGTCGCATCCCGCGTACAACGGTTTGTTTTCCAGCTCATGCAATGCCAGGGGTGACTCTTTGGATGATATCTATTTGCTTGTGATAATTCAGAGAATATGATACTGATTCGATTCACAGACAGGATATCTCCACTTTAATTTATCCGAGATTATTATTAGATGATTTGGAGGCCACTGTAAAAACTCCATCAATTGTTTTGAAGTCACTAAATACCTGCGTCTTGTGTATGACCTTTGGGACCCGTGAAAAACAAATGCTGGTGCTACTTTGGCTTGTTATCTACGCGTCACCTACTCCGAGGTGCTAGTACTAAATATGGCGGGAGCTCCTTGGGACGCCGTGTTTAGTACTAACCCCTCCGGGATCAAAGTATTCTATACACCCATTTCTATAATGTGTGGGCTACAAATGATTATATTAATAATACACGATATCTTCGTGGTGTCGTGTACTTTACATTTACCATACGGCGTTTAGTACTAGCACCTCGGAGCAGGTGACGCTTAGATAACAAGCCAAAGTAACACCCAAATGCTCTTATATTTTATGAATGATATTTATTTTTATGTTTTAGAAATGACTTTTTTTATATTTTATGAATATTTCCTTTAGGAAGGATTAAGGCTGATTCACATTATACTATCACGTCACCGACACATCACGTCACATCACCGTCCCATCAGCCGTGCTTTGCATTCACACTATCCATCACAATCCCGTACAGTTCGTGCCTAACTTCAGCGACTCACAGATTTAGCGTTAAGAAACTTGCATAAGCACCGTCACGTCACGTCAAAATACTCTTTCCAAGAAAACGTGTCGTGATGTGACGGTGGATGACGTGTGCTTGATGGTGACGTGAGGGTGTGAACAAGTCCATTTGATTACATGTAAGAAATTCTCACATACTTTGACGTGACCTGACGTGTCGGTGACGTGGCGTTATAATGTGAATCAGCCTTTAATGTCAGAACACATCACGTCAGCAAGGTCAGTGTGATGTGACGCCAGTTCATGGTATAAAATAAATCCATCTGTCAAACTTCCACTATCTGATTTTAGAGCCACAGCTTCAGCGGCCAAGAGATACTAAATACGAACGATAAACGAATGGACAAATGCAAGGAAAAGATAACAGACGAAGCAACCAGTGCAAGGATAAGAGCCTCCACTTCGTTAATTGCTGCATTGCCGCATTAGACTCATCTCTCCGAAAGCAGGTAAGAAGATCACGTTGCGAAACCTCATCGGCGCTCAACTGTTTCTCGTCTGTTCCTCACCTGTTTCTCGTCTTTTTCTCGTCTGTTCCTCACGTGTTCCTAGTCGGTTCCTCACCTTTTCCTCGTCTGTTTTTCACCTGTTTCTCGTCTGTTCCTCACCTGTTCCTCGTCTGTTTCTCACTTGTTCCTCACCCGTTCCTAGTCTGTTCCTCGTCTGTTCCTCACCTGTTTCTCGTCTTTTTCTCGTCTGTTCCTCACGTGTTCCTAGTCTGTTCCTCACCTGTTCCACACCTGTTCCTCGTCCGTCTCTCACCTGTTCCTCGTCTGTTCCACACCTGTTCCTCGTCCGTTTTTCCCCTGTTCTTCGTCTGTTCCTCACCTGTTCCTTCGTCTGTCCTTCCGCTCTTCCGACTCACGTAGTCACGCGGCAAAGCTCCTATTCGTTCTCCGTTTATCACTTACTCACATCTTCTTGTGCCTCATTTCCCCTCTCATTGTTTCTCTATTCCATCTCCTCCCGTTCCACAAGTCCAACTCTCCACCCACCCGAAGCAAAGTCCCTCTCTCTCTCTCTCTCTCTTACCTGTCTGTCATCTCCCCGATTCTCCTCTTAGCCTTCCTCTCTCCCTTCTCCCTCATATCTTCCTTCCCTCACCTTCTATGTCTTTCTACCACTAGATTCTACTCATAGACCCCCTTCCCCCCCCCCCCTACCTCCTCCCCACCTCCTCCTAGTGTCCACAGGCCGTGAACAAAAGCTTTACTTCTTCCGATGTGAACCACGGGGAAGCTTTCATACGATTAACACAAAGCGTCCATTAGATAGATGACTTGGACGAATCAGCGCGTTTATCTCACTCATGGGAATCGGGTGGAAGAGATGATGCCCGCTGAGAGAGAGAGAGAGAGAGAGAGAGAGAGAGAGAGAGAGAGAGAGAGAGAGAGAGAGAATGCTGGGGCTCAGACAGTATAAAAAGAATTGTACTTACGAGTTTGTCACCGTCCCTTAATTCTGTTCTTCTACATCAATTTTCAAGCGTCTTCTTTCTGAAAACAGGGAGTTGTCTCGACTTACTTTTTTTTTAGTTATATTATAAACATTAATTTAACTTTTTTTTTTTAATAGTTTCCAGTGCAGTCGAGTCTGCAGTCTCTTAGATCACTCAAACAAACATGTCATTAACAAATATTCACAGTGGCACGAGTGTTGAAATGGAGAAACAAATCTGCAGTTATGGATGGGTACAAATGTAATTAAGAATAAATCTAAACAGATAGCTTTATTTTTAAATATATTTGTAACCTCAAATAACTGGGATTTGTTTCTCCAAACATGACATTGATATGATCCACAGAATATCAGCCTGTAGTAGTCCTATATACCAAATATAATCAAAATCGACTCACACAGGAACGCCTCCCCTTCAAAAAAAAAAAAAAAAAAATCTCAACGCCTAATCCCGTCTGTTAGAGAAACTGATAGAATAGAATAGAATATAGAATTAGGCCAACGGCCTGGGCGCTGGGGCCTATGAGGTCATTCAGCGCTGAAAGGGAAATTGACAGTAAAACGTCTGAGAGGTGTAACAGGAAGAAAACCTCGCAGTTGCACTATGAATCAGTTGTTAGGAGAGGGTGGAGAGTATGATGGTAGAAAGAGAATATGAAAGAGGCTGCAGCTAGGGGCCGAAGAGACGCTGCAAAGACCCTTAAGTAATGCCTACAGTGCACCACGTGGGACATACTGGCAGTTAAAAAAAACTGATGGAAACCATTCGTTAACAAGAATTGACAAGCAAGCAACAAGCATGATATTATCCTGACAGCCAATCTACAATTAGATAATTAAGAGGAAATTGGCTCTTCAGCCAGCAAACGACTCAATTGCTTTTACAATAAGAAGACGACTCCTTCAAGAAATGATGATACTCAAGGAAGACCCCAGACTGACAGTTTCTGTTTTAATTGCCCTTTTTAAAAATTTTGCATTTTTACTCTTATTTCTTTGTAAACTTTGTAATGTTTGCTTAGTACAGCTGAAGAAGACCTTAGTGAATGTCGAAAACTCCCTGATCGATATTTACTCACTTGAGCTTGGTTGTATTCAGTGGCTTTTTCTTAACCATGAAATTATCGCCACGTGACTCTCCGTCGAGAATTGAATTGAATGTAGAATTTAGGTCAAAGGCCAAGCACTGGGACCTATGACTCTATGAGGTCATTCAGCGCTGAAATGGAAATTGACAGTAAAAGGTCTGAGGGTTTAACAGGAGGAAAACCTGGCAGTTGCATTATGAATTAATTGTTAGGAGAAGGTGGAAAGTAAGATGGAAGAAAGAGAATATGAAAGGAGGCCCAGTAAAAGAAACGAAAGATGTTGCAACATTCCTTCGGCCCCTAGCTGCAACCCCTTTCGTTTCTTTTACTGTACCTCCTTTCATATTCTCTTTCTTCCATCTTGCTTTCCAGCCCCTGCTAACAGTTAATTCATAGTGCAACTGCTTCGAAGTTTTCCTCCTGTTACACCTTTCTGACCTTCTTACTGTCAATTTCCGTTTCAGCGCTGAATGACCTCATAGAACCCGGTGCTTGGCCTTTGGCCTAAATTCTATATTCAGTTCAGTTCAATTCAAATCTGACTACGGACTCCGACTTTTGTTAAGATGAGAGTTGCTCTTTCTGAACGCGCCTAATTCATCGAATGATGACTTCGATGCGATTGCTGTGGAACATTATCCCGGGTGCCAAATTTACTGAAATCTGCTCTTAATAAATCACAAAGGGTCTGACGTAACAATATAACTTATGTCCAAGAGTCGATTTTTATATCAATTCTTGACACGGGAAGGATCATTTAGAAGTGAATTATTATTATTATTATTATTATTATTATTATTATTATTATTATTATTATTATTATTATTATTATTCAGAAGGTGAACCCTATTCATATGAATCAAGCCCACCACGGTGGTATTGACTTGAAGTTCAAACTTCCAAAGAATATGGTTTTGATTAGAAAGAAGTAATTGAAGGTAATAGTAAATGCAAAAAAAGAGATCAGTTATTAGAAAAAAAGTTAACAAATTATGCAGTACTGTCCAAAATAAAATGATCAGCATTTTCTTGTGCATTGCGTGGGCCTGCGCTCTTGTGTAATAATTTGATACTTCCTTGATTTATTCTAACCTTGGGAAAAACAGATATTTTGTTCTTTCTTTATACTTTCAAAATGACTCGAGTCCTTTTATTTCTTGCAATATTCCTTATAATGTCTGTTCCAATGCAATCCCACATTGCTCTTGAAAATTATTTTCTGCATTCAACAATATTTTTCATTCTCATATGATGCCATTTTTCGTGGCACACACACACACACACGTACACACATGCACACACACACTTATATATATATGCATACATATATATAAATATATAAATGTATATATATATATATATATTATATATATATATATATATATGTTATATATATATATATATATATATATATATATATATATATATATATATATATATATATATATATATATATAAAGACAGTTAAAATAACATACAAAGAACAATGTTTTGACAAATGCCGGAAAAAACAAAACCCTTCTCGGGTAGTTTTCGAAGTATATACGTATAACGGTACAGAAATCTTTAGCTTTCAAGGACTAATGACTCCTTCGTCAGATGAAATCATGTAAGTCTTACATTTCTCCTGACGAAGGAATCAGTAGGACTTGCAACCAAGGACTTATACTATTACCCTATCATATTTCGAAAACCAAACCAGATCTGTCAATTGTACCTTTGCAAAAACTACATTAACACAAAACACCAAACTGACACAGCAAAAAAAAAACTATCTTATAAAGCAATTAAGGAAATTATAAAATAAAATCATACAGGTAATGAGATGCTCTATAACATAAGAAGAAAATTACTTAAGGTTCTTAGTGGCGTCCCCTTCGGCCCCTAGCTGCAACCCCTTTCGTTTCTTTTACTGTACCTCCTTCTATATAATTTCTTCCATCTTACTTTCCACCCTCTCCCAACAATTGATTCATAGTGCAACTGCTTTGAGGTTTTCCTCCTGTTACACCTTTCAAACCTTTTACTGTTAATTTCACTTTCAGCGCCGAATGACCTCATAGGTCCCAGAGCTTGGACTTTGGTCTAAATTCTATATTCAGGTCAATTCACAAGAAGAAAAAGATAAAAGTTTTTCGTTTTTTGTTAATGAAGTTCAACATTAAGGTCAAGAATATATTTCTAACTTTTTTTGTCGTTGCGTCTTTAATTCACTGAGCAAACTGACATTTTAATAAACTGTGCAGGGAAATATATAAAATATATAAAATGAAGAAGAAGAATGATAAAAGTTATGAACAGAAAATATTAAACACACACATGAAAATATTGAAATGGAAAATGATAAAAAATAACATATAAATTAAAACAAGAATAAAAATTGACACAATAAAAGTTATGAAAATGAAAACATATAAAAAAAATCAGTTGAAAATATTAAAATGTGAAAAAAATGATAAAAATAGATCTTTTACAGTGTCTTCGTGGAGTTTCTGACTGGTAGCTATCAACAGGAATCCATCTTGGAATAATTCCGAAAATACAAAGCTTTCCGTATCAGTGAAGAGGACATTAAACTGATAAAAGAGGCTCCTAAGAAAGTTCGAGTTTGTGGAAAGACAAAAATGTAAAAAAAGAACAATGTTAAGGGTGATTATAATTAATTAACAATTACAAAATACATCGAAATTGTTCTGTGCAAATTCTACGTAAGGAGATGATAAAAACGATGGTTATCTCTTTATATATATAAAAAAATATTATGGAGTTTGAAACTCCCTTTCTTAGTCACGATATAATACTCATAAAGCTTTGAAATTCCTTTTCTTAGTCACGATATAATTCTCATAAAATTTTGAAACACCCTTTCTTAGTCACGATATAATACTCATAAAGCATTTTCTTAAGTTTACCGCACTTCAAATCTACTGGTCACTTTTCTTTTTTACCAGATACGTATGTCACAATACCCTCTAAATTTCTCGATTACTTCACATTCTGGAGACGCTTGGCACCAATGCCAAGTGACAACGTCTACCCAATTGGGAAGAGTCGCCTCCCACCTGGGGTATCTACGTAGGCGATGACTTATCTTAGAGGTACCTGCTCATCACGGCAATTCGCCTGCTGACGCAATAGGGAGGTAGACAACGCTCCGCCTACATGGGGATTTTGGGGGGAAGTGAGCAGACCTTCTCTTTCTCTTGGCATTGCTTGTCACTACAAAGCCTTAGATCCAGACGAAGAACCTTAGTCTTTGTAGTGACAAGCCTATCAAGAATGTCTGGAAATCGAGAAGTTTCTCACCTTGACCAATAATGCTGTTACCTGACTTCATTTTTATTTGTGTCAATGCCATGATAATGGAGTTGATTGACTGATTTACGGTCGTTAAAACTGGCGTCGCAATATCTAGGTTACTGACACCGTAAGGAAATTGAATAGGAGGCTAAAGGAAATTAGTTCGGAGGGAAAGTTCCATATGAAGAAATATTTAAAAATAAAGAAATATTTCAAAATGTATAAGTAATCATATATGAAAATATATATGTGCTGTATATAAACACGTATACTGTACATGTATGTGATCTCAATTTTGCTGAGGAGGCCTGCCCCTTAATAAAAATATATAACTATTCTATATTACATTCTTCCCAGAAAATATTAGCAAGGATAAAATGTCCATTATTATTATTATTATTATTATTATTATTATTATTATTATTATTATTATTATTATTATTATTATTATTATTATTATTATTGTTCAGAAGATGAATCTATTCTGTGAAACAAGCCCAAACGGGTCATTGACTTGAAATTCAAGCTTCCAAAGAATATGGTGTTCATTCGAAAGAATTAACAGAAGGTAATGGGAAATACATACAGAGGAGATCAGTTATTAGAAAAACAGATAAATTAACACATTAATAAATAAATAAATAAATAAATAAATAAAAGTGTTAGTAAATAATTAAAATACAAGGAGAATTGTATTAGGGTAGTGAGTATTGCATCTTCGCTTGAACTTCTGAAGTTCAAGTGATATGATGCAAAAGAAATTGTAACTATACACATATATGATTGTATTTACTATGGATGTGGTTAAAGCAACACGACAGAGCTTGCAAGCGAAAGAATGAACAGCGAACGTATGTTTAATGCTCTAAATCAATTTCATGACACTTTTGATTAGCTTGTTTTACTGAAGGCCTGATACAATAAATGAAAGTAATTTTTTTTTTTTATTTTGATCCGTAGCATTCATTGTCAATACTAATATCAAAAATAACTTTTTTCACACACTTCTCTAAGGTGATCATTAATTATGCAAGTTAACCATACTCCTGTCTGGTTTATTGAATATAGACATTTATTTTAAAAATAATCAAATTGTGTTGTTGTGCATAATTATCAGTCAATTTCCCGAGATGATAAACTGAAATTTTGATATCAGATGGCAAACAATTGTTGTATTATGAATTAATTGCTACCCGATAGATTATGCAATGTATTTACAAAATGTTTTTGTCAATATAAAATACAAATTATCTGTCAAATTCACTCGAGCTTTAACCTGAACATCTGGGAGCTGTTTCTGATTTGCCATATAATCGAAAGATCATGATCTGGGCGAACGGTGAACAGAGCAGTGGAGGATCTGTTAAATATCTCGATTTTATAATAATTTCTGGTGAAGAAAACCTTATATTATTGCTACCCTAGAATGGAAGACTGCAGTATCTGCAAAAATACAAAACTGAGAAAAATGGTAGATACTGTAGTTTTCCCTTGCCTCACTACTGATTTTTCAGATACTGCAAATAGGACCCCCTACATACTGTACTTGTGGAAAGCATCGTAGAATCCTTCTGAAACTGCAATAATTTGTGTATTAGTGTTTCACGAGCCCAATAGGTGGCATATCTCAATTTCGAAAATTTTGCGGATACTGCAATTTTCCATTTTAGGGCAGATTGGTACCCTGAGGGACGTTGAGTTAAGAACAACTTGTTTCTAGGTACTGTGGCTGCGTGTAGAAATCTGGAAGTTCAGAGAAACGAATTGTGAAACTGTAGGGAACCTAGGTGAAAAAGTTCCAAACAAATTTGGGAGAGCTTTCTGAAAATAAGTAATACTTAACCTTCTGAAGGGAGAGCAAGTTTGCTGTTAGCAATTGTCAGACAAATCAAAGAGAACGTCTGGCTCGATTTTACTGTTATTGTTCAAGACTTAGCACCTTCTGAAGAGAGAGCCAGTTATTGCTGTTAGCAATTGTCAGACAAATCAAAGAGAACGTCTGCTCTGATTTAAGTGTTATTATTCAAGACTTACCGCAAGAGAAAGGTTCCACTCGAAGAAAATAACCTTTTATTCTACTTCTTCGTCCAGATCATGACCTTTCGATTTTATGGCAAATCATAAACAGCTCCCAGATATTCAGATTAAAGTTCGAATGAATTTGTTTGATAATTTGTCTTTTATATTGACAAAAACATTTTGTAAATACACTGCATAATCTGTCGGGTAGCAATTAATGCATAATACAACCATTGTTTGCCATCTGATATCAAAATTTCAGTTTGTCATTTCGGGAAATTTCAGTATATTATATTTACTGATAATTATGCACAGAAACACGATCTAGTTATTTTTAATACAAATGTCTGTATTCAATAAACCAGACAGAAGTATGATTAACTTGCATAATTACTGCTTAGATTAGAAAAGTATATGAAAAAAGTGAATTTTGATATTAATATTGAAAATGGATGCTACGTATCAAAATAAAAAAGAATTACTTTCGTTTATCGTATCATATCTTGAGTAAGACAAGGCATTGACTGCAATACTGAATTTTGAAAATGAGATTTAACAAGAATGTCTCTTCTAAGTGTAATATACTGATTTACCGGACTTGTAAGAGATGGAAAAGAGTTGAAAAAGAAACTGCAAAGCACCAAGCTTGAGATAATTTGACGGGTAAACCACCAACTTGCACAACAATTTGGGAATAGTTTTCTCCTAGAGTGCTAGAACTTCCCAGGGTAAATATCTACCTGTAATAAAGCGTTCTGTGTCAAGCAATGTCTTGTCAGGATTGCCTATAAATAATATATAGGAACAGGAATAAAAAATTTAGGCCCAATGTCAAGGGCTGGGACCTGAGGTCATTAAGAGCTAGGAAGGAAACTGAGAGTAAAAGGTTTGAAAGGTGTAACAAGAGGAAAACCTCGCGGTTGCACTATGAAACATTTGTCAAGAGGAGGAAAGATAATGTGAAGAGAGGTACAGTAAAATGAATGAAAGGGGCTGCAGCTAGGGGCCGAAGGGACGCTGCAAAGAACCTTAAGTAATGCCTACAATGAACAGAGCGAGGTGCACTTACGGAAAACCTCTCTATGGGATACTGAATAAGATATAAATTGAAGTTTATTTCAGTCGGCAAAAGACAAGAAGCAAGTGGTAGGGAAAGACGACAGGAATTTTTCATCTGATTAATCTTATAAACAAGGATGAGGGGACTTTGTTCACGGGTTATAAAGTCCCTTGATGATGAGTTTCAGAATATTACTAAATATTACAAAATATTACATCAGAGATAAATAGCAGTTCTTCATTTACACTCTTGTAGCAATGAGGTAACATTTTTTGTTACAGTGTGTGCAATTTAGAATGTAATTGGGCTATCGAAAAAAAAAAAAAAAATGACACATTTCATGCGCAAGACCTAGGCGCACCCAGTCACAGGCTATTCTTTGGCTATACTCAGGCGCCATCATAAGACAGATCATTCCACTTCGGGCAAGTAAACTCGAGCAAGACTCTCCGAGATGCGAAACTGACAAAGAACTTGAAAGAAACAGCAGATCTTGCGAAACGGATCGAATCTCTTTCAATTCAACGCCCATTGAAAAGGCGGCAGGCAACTCATCTGTCAAAACGGCGGGAACTCTGTTGGCGCCAAAGCACAAACGGTTCCTTAACACGTGTCGTCTGCTCACACAAACACAAACACACACACACTCACACACAGACATTCCGTGATTGTTTTTCTGCCACCAAGTGATCATGGGAAATGCTTTTATCTCGCTGTGACAACGTGCATTTAGCTGATTGCTACACATCCACAAACCTGATGTATTTTTCATTCTTCGTGTTTATTTGCTCCGTTCTTTTTTTGATGGTGAATACTTGACGCTTCCAATGCATTCGAATGATGACTACGAGGCCCTTTTTTTTTTTTTTTTTAACGAGTGTCTCATATTCTCGCCTCGCATCGCTGATTTTGGAAAATGCAAACTCCTCTGTGCTAAATCTAAGTAGAATCCATATGATCACTGATCTGCGTTAGAAAATGTATCACCAAGAGGTTTAAAAAATTGAAGTTTAACGAACTTTCTGGAACAGCTCCGGGAAGACTCCAAGGTTACCACACTTTTGTCTGAAGTTAAGCTGAACTATCTGCACGTAGGACTTAGGCCTATTGAGCTGGAACTTCGAGACTAAAAAGTATTTTATATATGTTAAAAAAAATGAGTTTTAGTTGTGCTACTGTGTAAGTCTTGTCCAGAGGACATCGGAATTAGGTACACTTCAATGCTTTTTGCTTACATTCGGTATCTAAGAATATGCTTTTAACTAACTTTATTTTTCAGTATAGTCTGCTGACGAACATGAACAAGAACATAGGAATTGCAGAAATATTCATACACATATATACACACACACAAACATATATATATATACACACACAAACATATATATATATATATATATATATATATATATATATATATATATATATATATATATATATATATATGTGTGTGTGTGTGTGTGTGTGTGTGTGTGTGTGTGTACACATATATATACAGTATATATATATATATATATATATATATATATATATATATATATATATATATATATATATATATATATATATAAAAACTCTGAAATGTGTTGTTTTTCATTTTCGAATCAGTAAGAGCCTATAAGAGGCATACAATTAATAACTCTTAATTCCTCTTTCTTACACATGGGCACGGCAAGATTTATTTGCCCAGGGCTCCAGGAATTTATAGGTGGTAACCCATCCACGAACTGGCCAGCTCAACTTAGCTCACCTCTGCTAATCGGGAAACCATGGCTGTACAATACAAAAACAAGTAAAAAATGCGCCGAGGTTTCTTCGACACAATCGAGTTTTCTGTGCAGCGTTTAATCAGGCCACGGAAAATAGATCTATCTTTCGGTGGTCTCGGCATAATGCTGTATGAGCCGCGGCCCATGAAGCTTTAACCACTGACCGGTGGTGGCCTATCCTATGTCGTTGCCAGAAGCACGATCATGGCTAAGTTTAACCTTAAATAAAATAAAAACTATTTTTGAAAAGTGAGTAATACTAGCCAATCAATTAGGTGCTGATCCCCATCAGAAAGAAACATTTTAAAATTTCTGTAAAAGAAAATTATTGTGCTGGCTTTGTCTGTACGTCCGCACTCTTTCCTTCCGCACTTTTTCTGTCCGCCCTGAGATCTTAAAAACTACTAAGGCTTTAGGACTGCAAATTGGTATGTTGATCATCCACCCTCCAATCATCAAACATACCAAATTGCAGCCCTCTAACCTAGGTAGTTTTTATTTTATTTAAGGTTAAAATTAGCCATAACCGTGCGTCTGGCAACGATATAGGCCAGGCCACCACCGGGCCGTGGTTAAAGTTTCATGGGCCGCATTATACCGAGACCACTGAAAGATAGATCTATTTTCGGTGGCCTTGATTATACACTGTCCATAAAACTCGATTGTGCCGAAGAAACTTCGGCGCATTTTTGACTTATTATTTTTTTTTTTGCGTACCCTGTAGGAACTGAGACAGGTAAGTCATTTTTTGGCGGCTCTATTTACGTTTCACGGCAATGAAGATTTTCTCAGCGTGAATTCTCACTGAGACTTGCTTAATTAACATGTGTGTCTGTGCGTATGCATGTATGTGTATGTGTGTATTTGATAATGTTTATATGTATATACATCTTTTTTAACATAATGTGTCTCTCTCTTTCTCGATACAAACGCATGAAGTCATGAGAGTAAACCCATTTTCATACATACAGTAATATATATATAATTATATGTACACAGACAAGCATACATACATGTATGTACACACACGCGCATATATGTATAATATATATATATATATATATATATATATATATATATATATATATATATATATATATATATATATATATACATATATTTTTGTTATTAACTCACAGGTGAATATTTTCCACTATCAAATATCAATCCACAAAACCCTTTGATCCCAAATTTCTTTTGCCTCGGAAATAATTTGCATTTCGATGAGAACAAACCGAAGAATCGTGTCAATAAATCAAGTAATTAAAAAAAAAAAAAAAACATGTGATCAGTTGATTACTGGGAAATCGGAAAACGGAGAATCAGTCAGTGACTGTAACCACAATATATTAATACTGAAGTAGTTTTCGAAAAGGCTGACCGACCCAGAGAACGAAAACATCCTTTAAATGAATAAAAAGCTTCGTATGATGCGAGGAATTAACAATTACCCTTTCCCCCCCTTCCAGGATTTTCCAGTGAGGCGTTATGGGTGCTCAGCGAGAATGAGTTGATGTTGACGATTTCGAAGATTCATCCATTTTCTATTATTTTGGTCAGCGATTCAATTTTGGTCGCCGAGTGGCTGCGAGCCGTTTTATATATAACGAAAGCTCAAATCTTTCGGCGGAGCAATGCTCGCTTTAGAGACCTACATACGCTGGTGAACAGTTTTATATAACGAAAGCTGAAATCTTTCGGCCGAGCAAAAACTCACTTGTAGACCTACTTATGCTAGCGAGCAGTTTTATATAACAAAAGCTAAAATCTTTCGGCAGAGCAAAGCTCACTTATAGAACTACATATATTGGGGAGCAGTTTTATATAACGAAAAGCACAAATCTTTCAGCAGAGCAAAGCTCACTTATAGACGTACATATGTTGGCGAGCAGTTTTATATAACGAAAGCTCAAATCTTTTGGCAGAGCAAAGCTCACTTGTAGACCTACATACACTGGCAAGCAGTTTTATGTAACAGAAGCTCAAATCCTACGGCCGAGCAAAGCACACTTGTAAACCTACATACGCTGGTGAGCAGTTTTATATAACGAAAGCTCAAATCTTTCGGCTGAGCAAAGCTCACTTGTAGACCTACATATGCTGGAGAGCAGTTTTATATAACGAAAGCTCAAATCTTTTGGCAGAGGAAAGCTCACTTATAGGCCTACATACGCTGGCGAGCAGTTTCATATAACGAAAAGATCAAATCTTTTGGCAGAGCAAAACTCACTTCTAGACCTACTTATGATGGCAAGCAGTTTTATATAAATGAAAGCTGAAACCTTTTGGCTGAGCAAAGCTCACTTATAGACCTACATAAGCTGGCGAGTAGTTTTATATAATGAAAGCTCAAATCTCTTGGCAGAGGAAAGCTCACTTATAGACCTACATACGCTGGTGAGTAGTTTTATATAACGAAAGCTGAAATCTTCCAGCAGAGCAAAGCTCACTTATAGACCTACATACACTGGCGAGCAGTTTTATATAACAAAAGCTGAAATCTTTCGGCTGAGCAAAGCTCACTTATAGACCTACATATGCTGGCAAGCAGTGTTATATAAACGAAAGCTGAAATCTTTCAGCTGAGCAAAGCTCACTTATAGACCTGCATATGCTGGCAAGTAGTTTTATATAACGAAGAGGAAAGTTCACTTATAGACCTCAAACTGGCTTTTATATAATGAAAGTTCAAATCTTCCGGCAGAGCAAAGCTAACTTGTAGACCTACATATGTTGGCGAGCAGTTTTATATAATGAAAGCTCAAATCTTCCAGCAGAGCAAAGTTCACTTATAGACCTATATATGCTGGCGAGCAGTTTTATATAACGAAAGTTCAAATCTTCTGGCAGAGCAAAGTTCACTTGTAGACCTATAAACACTGGCGAGCAGTTTTATATAATGAAAGTTCAAATCTTCCGGCAGAGCAAAGCTAACTTGTAGACCTACATATGCTGGCGACCAGTTTTATAAAACGAAAGCTCAAATCTTCCGGCAGAGCAAAGTTCACTTGTAGACCTATATACGCTGGCGAGCAGTTTTATATAACGAAAGTTCAAATCTTCCGACAGAGCAAAGTTCACTTGTAGACCTACATACTCTGGCGAGCAGTTTTATATAACGAAAGTTCAAATCTTCCGGCAGAGCAAAGCTCACTTGTAGACCTACATAAGTTGGCGAGCAGTTTTATATGATGAAAGTTAAAATCTTCTGGCAGAGCAAAGCTCACTTGTAGACCTACATACGCTGGCAAGCAGTTTTATATAACGAAAGCTGAAATCTTCCAGCAGAGCAAAGCTCACTTGTGACCTACATACGTTGGCGAGCAGTTTTATATAACAAAAGCTCAAATATTCTGGCAGAGCAAAGCTCACTTGTTGACCTACATACGCTGGTGAGCAGTTATGTATGACGAAAGGTCAAATCTTTTGGTAGAGGAAAGCTCACTTGTAGACCTACATACGCTGGCGAGTAGTTTTATATAACAAAAGCTGAAATCTTTCCTGAGCAAAGCTCACTTATAGACCTGGCGAGCAGTTTTATATAATGAAAGTTCAAATCTTCGAACTTGTAGACCTCATATGTTGGCGAGCAGTTTTATATAATGAAAGCTCAAATCTTCCAGCAGAGCAAAGTTCACTTATAGACCTATATATGCTGGCGAGCAGTTTTATATAACGAAAGTTCAAATCTTCTGGCAGAGCAAAGTTCACTTGTAGACCTATAAACACTGGCGAGCAGTTTTATATAATGAAAGTTCAAATCTTCCGGCAGAGCAAAGCTAACTTGTAGACCTTTATGCTGGCGACCAGTTTTATAAAACGAAAGCTCAAATCTTCCGGCAGAGCAAAGTTCACTTGTAGACCTATATACGCTGGCGAGCAGTTTTATATAACGAAAGTTCAAATCTTCCGACAGAGCAAAGTTCATTGTAGACCTACATACTCTGGCGAGCAGTTTTATATAACGAAAGTTCAAATCTTCCGGCAGAGCAAAGCTCAAATCAGTTTTATATGATGAAAGTTAAAATCTTCTGGCAGAGCAAAGCTCACTTGTAGACCTACATACGCTGGCAAGCAGTTTTATATAACGAAAGCTGAAATCTTCCAGCAGAGCAAAGCTCACTTGTGACCTACATACGTTGGCGAGCAGTTTTATATAACAAAAGCTCAAATATTCTGGCAGAGCAAAGCTCACTTGTTGACCTACATACGCTGGTGAGCAGTTAAAAGGTCAAATCTTTTGCAGAGAGGAAAGCTCACTTGTAGACCTACATACGCTGGCGAGCAGTTTTATAAAACGAAAGCACAAATCTTCTGGCAGAGGAAAGCTCACTTGTAGACCTACATACGCTGGCAAGCAGTTTTATATAACGCTGAAATCTTCCAGCAGAGCAAAGCTCACTTGTAGACCTACATACGTTGGCGAGCAGTTTTATATAACAAAAGCTCAAATCTTCTGGCAGAGCAAAGTTTTGACCTACATACACTGATGAAGTTATGTATAACGAAAGGTCAAATCTTTTGGCAGAGGAAAGCTCACTTGTAGACCTACATATGCTGGCGAGCAGTTTTATAAAACGAAAGCTCAAATCTTCTGGCAGAGCAAAGCTCACTTGTAGACCTACATGTGCTGGTGAGCAGTTTTATATAAAGTTCAAATCTTCTGGCAGAGCAAAGTTCACTTGTAGACCTACAATGCTGGCGAACAGTTTTATATAACGAAAGTTCAAATCTTCCGGCAGAGCAAAGTTCACTTGTAGACCTACATATGCTGGCGAGCAGTTTTATATAACAAAAGTTCAAATCTTCTGGCAGAGCAAAGTTCACTTGTAGACCTACATACTCTGGCGAGCAGTTTTATATAACGAAAGTTTAAATCTTCCGACAGAGCAAAGCTCACTTGTAGACCTACATACGTTGGCGAGCAGTTTTATATAATGAAAGTTCAAATCTTCCGGCAGAGCAAAGTTCACTTGTAGAGCTACATACATTGGCGAGCAGTTTTATATGACGAAAGCTCAAATCTTCTGGCAGAGCAAAGCTCACTTGTTGACCTAGAAGCAGTTATGTATAACGAAAAGTCAAATCTTCTGGCAGAGGAAAGCTTTGTAGGCCTACATAAGCAGTTTTATAAAACGAAAGCTCAAATCTTCTGGCAGAGCAAAGCTCACTTGTAGACCTACATACGCTGGTGAGCAGTTATGTATAACGAAAGGTCAAATCTTTCGACAGAGGAAGGCTCACTTGTAGACCTACATACGCTGGCGAGCAGTTATTTATAACGAAAGGTAAAATCTTTCGGGAGAGCAAAGCTCACTTGTAGACCTACATAAGCTGGCGAGCAGTTTTATATAACGAAAGCTGAAATCTTCCGGCAGAGCAAAGCACACTTGTAGACCTACGTACGCTGGCGAGCAGTTTTACATAACAAAAGCTCAAATCTTTCGGCTGAGCAAATCTCACTTATAGACCTAGATACGCTGGCGAGCAGTTTTATATAACGAAAGCTCAAATCTTTCGGCAGAGCAAAGCTCACTTATAGACCTACGCAGGCACAAGCGCGCGAAGACAAACTAACAATAAATATTTACATTTTGTTCCTCCGCAACATGGCTTCCGAGAGAGCTGCTTGATAATGACCGAATTTAAAATTGTATGATAGTAAGCAGCGTACATTTTTCAGAAAGCTGCCATTAGTTAAAGAGGATTCCATTTTTAAATTCCACCCGATTTGAAATAAAATATATATTAGAGTACACAGGATAATGCTGCATTTAAAGTTTAGCACGGTTCCACTAAAACAATTTTCCATTCTGAAAAGGACTGCGAAATAGTACAGAGCTGTAATATGCGTTTTTTAGTACATATATATATATATATATATATATATATATATATATATATATATATATATATATATATATATATACACACACACACACACATAACCCTTGAATAAATACAAGTCAAGATGAGATAGCGAACCACATACAGTTTTTAACTTAAATACACTTATGGCTACAGCTGTTTCTTTAAATTACTGAATAGACATTTGCAAATTCAACAAAGAATTGATTAAATAAGACATACTGCATTATATTTCTTTGATAACTTGGAAAATGAAAGTGTTAGGCTAATCTCTCTCTCTCTCTCTCTCATCATGTTTCTCAGCTAAAGAATTATGTTGGATATCAATTTATATTTCATCCGTCTTGCGATAAGAATGGATGATGACTATGATAGTTACGTGACAACACCTATGTTATATAAAGACTTATGAAATTTAGGCTGTCAACACAAGCACTGGGGTCACTTTTGGCCATTCAGTGCTTAAGACAGTGAAAAGGAGTGGGAATGGTTGGACAGTAAGATAAAAAGCCCCAGAAAATAAAGGAGATTAAGTAGAAGGATCTAAAGGTGGAACCGAGAGAAAACCCTACAGGTGCATTAAGAAGTATCATTTAGAGAGGTTGGATAGCATGCCCATGAAAGGAAGTG
Source organism: Macrobrachium rosenbergii (assembly GCF_040412425.1). Classification (NCBI taxonomy): domain Eukaryota; kingdom Metazoa; phylum Arthropoda; class Malacostraca; order Decapoda; family Palaemonidae; genus Macrobrachium; species Macrobrachium rosenbergii. The sequence continues at coordinate 108,335,997 of NC_089752.1, forward strand.
GCAATGTAGGTAAAATAGAAGGCTAAAAAGTGGATGTAGCTTGGAGCCGAAGAGACGCAGCAAACAACTTTTAGTAATGTTTACAGTGCACCACGAGAGGTGCATTTATGGCACTAGCCCCCCTGCGGGGGATGCTGACAAGTGAAAGGTTCTGGCATTGTCTGCCACTTGCTGGACCACATCCCTGTACCATGAAGACAGTTATCTGTTACCTGTGAATTTGGGGCAATTCTTTCATTTTTTAATTCATCAAGATGTTGCTTCAAGGGTTGTGCAACTTCAGTGATCCTACAACTGACCTTTATAATACCATCTACGAGTTTTCTTATTCCATAATGTTGTCCTCATGATTTTGTGCAATCTGAAACGCTTTGCTGAGTTACTGCTCTGTGGGCGCTGCTATTTTTTGGTTCGTCAGCATCACTTCCAGGAAGGACTTTTCAGGCTCTCTTTAGCTAAACAAAAAAGTTGCTCATGTACTCTAGAGTCACATTCACTTAACTGCACAGAAAGGAATAATAATAACGAAGAACACATCCGTGATATTGCGAGCTAATGTCGATAACTGCTTTATGCTACCATTAATGGCTACAGAACGAGATGGTTACCTACGGGCCAGTGTGGAAGATTAGCTCAGTAACCAAGCATGAAGGCCGGAAGCTGGATACTGGAAATCAAATGCTGCAAATTTCTCGATGTGTAAATCTGACATTTCTCCGTTCACGGATGCAAAATTCACGAATGAGGATCATTGGTGTATGTGGAAAATACTGGACACCTTCAACAGACCTTTACAAAACAGGCAAAATACGCTGTACTCTTAAAAACTATTTACTTTATCACTTGTTGGGTGAGT